>NC_083470.1:24537621-24580121 GCF_030014155.1 Tachysurus vachellii | reverse complement strand
ACTCCGGTTTCCTCCCCCGGTCCAAAGACATGCATGGTAGGTTGATTGGCATCTCTGGAAAAATTGTCCGTAGTGTGTGATTGCGTGAGTGAATGAGTGTGTGTGTGTGTGTGTGTGTGCCCTGTGATGGGTTGGCACTCCGTCCAGGGTGTATCCTGCCTTGATGCCCGATGACGCATGAGATGAAGCACAGGCTCCCCATGACCCGAGGTAGTTCGGATAAGCGGTAGAAGATGAATGAATGAATGAATGAATGAATGAATGAATGAATGAGCCCATTGCTTGGATGTTGGATGTTTAATCGGAAACAGTAAGACTTTTGCGTTGCAGTGACGTAGACGCCGTGTCCTAAATCTCTGTGCAGCATTTAAATATCAGTACAAGTGAACGACTACGTTTAAGGTCGTTTTAAATCTTGTTTAATAAAACAAGTTTTGTACAAAACTCTTCTACAGAACCACAAATCTTTAAAAGACTCATGAGAATCTACGGAGCTTTTTACCCCTGGTGACTTCATGCGTTTTTTCTGTGATCAGATATCTACCCGATGGTAAAAAGACCAGGTCTAAATGCCCTCAGAAACGTTTTCCAGACGGATATAAATCCGATGGTACAAACCCCTTCAGGAGGTGGTCTGGGACGCGTTTCAGATGAAACTGGACAGGTGTAAATGAATGTGGTTGTTCAAGCCTCATAAGTCAGCGCTATACTCCTCCCAAACGGAAGTATGTCACTCGCGAGTGACTCACGAGTCGCGCATCGCTCCAGAAACAAACAGTAAACACTGTTTATTGTAGCATAAACGTCGTAACAATTCTTTTCGTCTACTTTTTGATCGCGTTCTGAAAACCGCATACACCAAAACGTGTTCCGTTTCAATTACCCCGGAAATGAGGTAAAATATATTAGCGTTTTGGGCGGGAGCAGAAAGATCGGATCGATATCCGATTCGCCGAGACGCGTTTATGTGGCCTGATGTAAACGGAACGGTTTTAACACATCAGATAGCTATCGGATCAGAGAAAACACACGAAGTGACCGGGTGTAAAAGGTCCGTATGAGTAGACGATATTGCACAGATGCATATTTGTACGAGACCTTTTAAATCCCATACACGGATACAGGAGTCAAATGACAAATACCCGGTCGACTCAGTAATTCCTGTTGTATGAAAATGACATTGTTCCACTGCTGGGATATATGTATATCTGAGTGCATGACGGATCTCGGGTACCTGTGTCAAATTGTGAGCTGTATCCTTAGAAATAGTTTTATTGGGCAGAATGAAGGAAGACTGAAGGAAACCTTGCAGTGACATGGACACTGCGTCATGAATCTCTGTGAAGTTAGAGGCAGTGGGGTGGGGCGATGCTGTTGTTGCCTGTATAAATCACACACACACACACACACACACAGAGAGACACACAGCTGAGCAAAGATATCAGGTGATCCACAGCAGAGCCCGGGGACGAATGACTTGAGACTTACGTCACTTATTGATCCCATATGTTTTAGGTTACAGATTTAATTTATGAAAATGATCTTCCTGCAGGATGTAACTGAATTAGGTCTGCTACTCTCCTGAGTTAAAGTCATGTTCTCGGCCGTCTTCATTAGATCTACACACACCTGGCTGTCCGGTACAGGCGGTAATAAGGTTACGTCCATGTAAATCGCGTGTACTAGCGAAACAATTAGAACAAATTGTCGGAAATACCTCGCAGGCTACCTTTCTCGCTGCTGTACTGTTTTATCTGCACCCAAAACCAAGGCATCCTGAATCTGGGAACGTTTCGGGTTGCTCAGAACTTCTTTCTTACTCTTTCCTTCCTCTCTGACTCTCTCTCTCTCTCTCTCTCTCTCCTTCTCATGTTTCCAGCTTCCCGGCTTAATAATCTGCAGCGCTGCCTCTTGCGTGAGCGCTCGATATCCCATTTCTTTCCATTTCCTCAGAGTCTGGAGGAAAACAATAGCTCTACAAGAGATGGATTTGTTTGTGTTTATGGGTCCGAACCTCCACCTCATATCCTGCTGGGATCTTCTGCAAAGGTCGACGTGTGTGTGTGTGTGTGTGTGTTGGATTTCGCTTTAAATCCCCTAGTCGTTTCAGAATGTATGTCTCGTGTACAGTGTGTCTGTGTGTACCGAGCGCACGTTTAATCTCCCCCTTTATACAATCAAAGGTTGATGTAGGGAAAAGTCACAGAAGGCCGTTTGAGAATGTGTAAAATTCTCCTTCTTCTCCTCGCCGCTGTAGGAGGGCAGAGTGGATCTGTCAGCGTCCTGAATGCCTACGCTAATTTACAAGCGGCCAAATTAAGTTACCGAGCGCAAGCAGAGCGCCGTGGCTCTAATACAGTTACTTTTAACACACAATACACCTGATGTTAATGTGTGTGTGTGTGTGTGTTTGACAGATACTGTATCACAGAACAGCTTTGCAGAAATCCAGATCCCTACTCAGCTAAAATGAGACGTCAAAGCTTTATTATTTGTAATTCTGGACGAAATCTAGCTATTAGTTACGTTACGATACTAACAGAAATCGATTCTTCCTGTTAAAAATTGACTTTTGTTGTTTGTCGCACAAGCTTTCCGATACCACGCTGAGGAAAGCCGAGACAAGTAAAGAACGTTCGATCGCTTTCTCTCTGATGTCATGGCTGACGAAACGCTTCGCTCATTAATCAAGGCTTTTCCATCTATTTACTGTGAGTAATTTATCACGGCCCAGGGTTAAATCTCTACACTCGTGTTTGAGGATCAGAATAAAGCTGTTTTGGTTACTGGGGCTGATTTTAATGAGTAATCAGTCTGAGTGACAAACGCAGACAAACACCAGGACTATAGGGTCGAGACTCGGCGGTATCGAAGCGCCGACGACAATTAGACCTTTTGTTACATCGCATCTGCAATCTTTCTGCAATTACACAGTAAATATCGCACTATTTCTACATTGTCTATCCTGTAACCAAGACTCTCCGGTCCATCTGTTTATGTTTTTTGGGCGTATGGTTTTCTTCTGAACAATGTATTCTCTGTGGCATTCTCTGTGTTTTCCACTTTCGGCCATTTACAGAGGCTCGGTTTACACTAAACAGAGCTGGAAGTGAGATTTGGCACACGGATTTAAAATCATGCTGTGAACCGTTACCTGCGGACGGACGTCTGTTGCGGTGTGAACGGAAGAAGGAGATTCGGTAGTTGGTGGATAAACGACATCCTCACCTGTAAAACACAAATATACAGAGAGAAAAAATGCGTTATTTAAACACTTATTCAGTCTGCATTGTTTTTTCTTTTCTTTTCAAAGACACTAAACCTCACGTATCAACTGAACGGTGTTTATATATATATATATATATATATATATATATATACAAAGATTGTCTTAGGGTTTAATTAAAGGTGGGGTCTCCGTTGTTTGAAAGCCAACGTTGACATTTGAAATCACCAAAACAAACAAACGGGTCCCACCCCTGTATCGATAGCTCCGCCCACACATACATACGTAACCCAGGCAACTAATGAAAAGAAACGTGTCTTTATCATACAGTAGCTGAAGGGAAGAACAATACGATTGCAGATAAACAAACAAGCAAAAATGACACACAAGTATAATCATGTAAAGGACAAAGACATATATTAGTTCTGTGTAACAAAACAAAACCAAAGTTACTCACCTATCGAGAAGGAAAAAAGCGCCTCGGCGTCTTAAGTAAAGTCGGTCACATATTCACAGATTGGAGTTTCCCGAGTCAATAACTCCTGAGCTAAACACTGTTACTACACAAAACACGGTTGTAGCTGCGTCTCTACATTACTACGATAGAAAAGAGGTGTTATTTGTGTAGTAACAGTGTTTAGCTCAGGAGTTATTGACTCGGGAAACTCCAATCTGTGAATATGTGACCAACTTCCTGCTCCTTCAGTTCTCTCCAGCGCTGGAAAGCTGATCCTATATTAACACGTCCTACTTCTTACCTTATCGTAAGTCTTTCTTCTCTTTCTTTCTTTGTTTTTATCCTCCATGTCAACGTTAAAACCGCTTTCTGCTGATGTCACACATGCGCACTGAACACTCTCTCCGCCCACATAGACAAGACACGCCCCTTTCTGCTCACTGGCTACACGTTTGTTTTGTTTTTGTTTTGTTTGTCGTCCCGACTCAGTTTTCCCGAAGCGTTTCTCAAACAACGGAGACCCCACCTTTAAAAAAAAAGGCTAAATATAACGCTGGATTGTACTTGGAAAAAAACGTTAAACGTGTTAAGAGCAGGTTAGATAATTAGAGAGGAGCTTTCTCAAACACGCTACAGGATTCAGCAAGTTGAACGATTTGACAAACGCTTATAAGACGACGTATAAATAGTTCATATAGAATCAAATAGACGTATAAATAGTCAAATAACGAATAGTCAACAAAACGTGACTTTTAAGATACAAGACGAGTCTCTCGGGTTAATATCCGTGACGACACGGAGCCTGAGCTCACAAAGATTTCTGTAAAAAAAGTTCTATTCTTCATCTATAAATTTTTTTTACAGTGATAAAGGACTTAACAGAACGAGTTCCAGCTGAAATCCCAGTGAAAGTACGGGGGGTAAAACCGTTCTCGCCAAGTCCACGGCTAGGGCTCTTTCAAACAGTGAGGTAATCACAACTGCCATTTAACACAAATAATCCACCACAAATCAGCTAAATTAGAGGCCGCGGATTCTCTGGAGGTTCCGATTAAACACAAACAAAGGCCTTTACATATGATTTGTGGGTAGAGTCCTCGTTTTTTTTATCCGCGGCCTCGCTCTGGGAGGAATCTGTAGCGGAGGATCGACTCATCGACCTCCCTTTACAGCATTTTATTGTATTCGTTTTGGAAGAGAACGTTTTGTAAGCGGCCCGTAATTCGTTCCTGCTGACTCTTTGGTGGGGTCTGACGCTTTGACGAAACAAGGCAGACACATGGGTTCTCTCCAGCGATACAGGCAACTCATGCAGGTCAGGTGACCTCCATTCAACAGAAAACAGGCTCACAATATGGAACCTATACGTAGAGTGATAGTGTACAGTATATTGAAATGTTGTCATTAGGGCAGTTAATAAAGTAGCCCTGGTCTTTATAAATGGTATCGGTGTGTAACGGGTTCCTAGGCGCATTATAATCGTTATGATGACATCTGAAATACACAGTGCTGTAAAACAGATTCACATCAGCAACAAAAACCCCTTATACAATGCCGAGCGTGCCATTCCACACAAGGCGAAACTATGTGCCGCCACGGGAGCAGGGTTTGTATCTGATTTACAGTAAGAGTCATTTGTGTGGGGTTTTTTTTTTTTCCGGTGTCTGTCTGGTAATGAGAGATGAGTGATGGAGGAAATTATTTAAGAAAAAAAAAAAACAAACTTTGGCATGCTCATAACCGATAAGGGGCAAAAAAACAAAACAAAAGGAAATGAAATGAATCAAGCTGCAGATGTGAATCGAATAAGACAGGAATGACAGGAACGAAAAGACCCGTGTGTGTAAATATTAATTTCCGTAATATCTGTCAAACCCGAACGAATTCGTATCACAGTGGGTCAGTTTTCATGCACGTCTGAGGTGAACGTCTGTATATTTTAAGCTGTGTCTAGGCATGAAGAACATTCTAGGTTATGTTTCAATGTAAACACATCTGGGGCACGGCGTGTCGTACTGAACGGCGTCGCGGACGGCTGGGCGAGCGGCCACAAAAAAAAACAAAAAAAAACGCCAGACCAAATATAGCAAAAATATGAGAAGTTATCTGTAGAAAAAAAGGAAAGAAAAATCAAAACGAAAAACTACCTATGGCCGCTTTATAGTACAGCCAGATCTCTTTGGCTGAAAGGGCTCGTTCCCAAATGACAAACTCGTCGAAGGACGCGGTGACGTAGTGTCCGTACGACTGGCTGGTTCCTGTTCCGATCACCAAGTCGGCGTGGGTATCGCCGTAATCCTGCGACGTGTCCCCTTTTGTGTCGCTAACGCTGAATGTGCCGTTTATGTAGATTTTAAGGCCGTCTTTAAGGGTCCACGTGAACAGGATGTGCGTCCAAAAAGGTCCTGCAGAGAGACAGAAGTATTTAAACAAATTGGACTGAAACAGATCAAATCAATCCCAGATTTTCTCAAGTTTTGAGACTTTTGTTTAGTTTTTTTTTTTTTTTTTTTGAAAAGCAGGTTTTAATACAGTCTTTAATCCGATAACAAAACTAGCTGCTATTTTGCTTGAAGATTTTCAGCGATGCGGAATAAAACTGCTCACTGTTTCTTCTTAAAGTACTGATTGTTTTGAGCAAGACTTTGTTTTATGGAAACGACAATAAGCCTGTGAAAGCTCGAGCGCTGTGTTGCTTTTACGGCGAGTCTGATTTCAGCATTGGGCACTTTATCCTGTTGGCATCGTTAGTGCATTACGCCGCCGACTCGCGTCAGAAATACTTGGTAATCAAAACAAAACATTTACCTACCGTTTATCACAGAATACACACATGAGTCATGGGCACGCTCGCTGAGAGCGGTGAGAGGAATACATTAGGAATAGAAAGCCGTCTTTTGTATACGTGAGAAGTTACAATTCTAAGCGAAATTGGAAGAAGAGACTTTTGAGTATACACTATGATATATATATATATATATATATATACACACATATGTATGTCATGATAATATTTAGTGGAAAATAATGGAATAAACTAAAGACGTGTAAATAAATAAAACAAAAACATTTTTTTCCGCGACATGGACGAACAAACACGACGAAATCTCGATCGGATGCAACGTTATTTGCGTTAACATTCATTCATCTTCTACCGCTTATCCGAACTACGTCGGGTCACGGGGAGCCTGTGCCTATCTCAGGCGTCATCGGGCATCAAGGCAGGATACACCCTGGACGGAGTGCCAACCCATCACAGGGCACACACACACACACACTCTCATTCACTCACACACTACGGACAATTTTCCAGAGATGCCAATCAACCTACCATGCATGTCTTTGGACCGGGGGAGGAAACCGGAGTACCCGGAGGAAACCCCCGAGGCACGGGGAGAACATGCAAACTCCACACACACAAGGCGGAGGTGGGAATCGAACCCCGACCCTGGAGGTGTGAGGCGAACGTGCTAAACACTAAGCCACCGTGCCACCCTTGCGTTAACATTATATACAAATAATAATAATAATATATATAGATTATATGACATAATATTAGGTCCTAATATATATTATCATTATTATGTATGATATTATAATCATATATATATATAAACCCAATAAAATACCTGGCAGGTTGATGTTTGCTTTCCAGCGTTGTGAGTTTCGTCTGGTGTAGAACTCCACGTATCCTCCGAAGGGGTTCGTGTAGACAGAGAAGCCGTTGGAGATGATTTTCCCTCCTGACATGACAGCAAACCTGGAATGTGACTCCTGGTTCTTCCAGAAGAAGGAGAACGTGATCCCTGGCACGGAAAACATCACGCTTTTACCTCGGTGCAAAAAAAAAATAATCTTTATCCGGAGCGCTTGTGTTTTAGTAGTTTAATAAATTACAATTACAAGACAAAAAATACATTAAAACGGAGTTACGGCGCACCGCGATGACAAACGGCAGCGAGCGGCGACAGCGAGCGGGTTGTGATTAATGAGTCTCTCTAGGGTTACACTGCAATTAATTCTAAAGGAACACAAGTTGTCATGACTGAAACAAAAAAAAACAACAAAAACCTCAATGTTTGGAACAGACGATTGAACGCAACGGTCTGCTGCGAGCGTCTAAGAGTAATAGCTTGTTAAGGTTTGTTAACTCAGAGGGGTATAAAAGTGTTTTGCTAATATATTCACACCGATTTTTATATCATTCATTCATTCATTCATCTTCGGGGGAGCCTGTGCCTATCTCAGGCGTCATCGGGCATCAAGGCAGGATACACCCTGGACGGAGTGCCAACCCATCGCAGGGCACACACACACACACTCTCATTCACTCACGCAATCACACACTACGGACAATTTTCCAGAGATGCCAATCAACCTACCATGCATGTCTTTGGACCGGGGGAGGAAACCGGAGTACCCGGAGGAAACCCCCGAGGCACGGGGAGAACATGCAAACTCCACACACACAAGGCGGAGGCGGGAATCGAACCCCAGACCCTGGAGGTGTGAGCGAACGTGCTAAACACTAAGCCACCGTGACCCCCGAGTTTTATATCATACAAGCATAATTGATGTATTCTGTAACACCGATGCGACTGCCAAAAAAACAGAGAAGCAAATGCACCTTCGAGGCCGAATAACTGCACCTTTTAACTAAAACTACCCCGTCCAAGTCCTGCCGAATATGAATATAATATTTGTGCTTTTTCTGAAAAAAAAAAAAAAAAAAATCGAGCTGATATAATGTGGGACGGACGCCAGATGATGTCAGTCTCTGCATGAAAATTCGCCTTTTTGTTCTAACGTAAGCCGACATAATTCAACTGACATCTGGAGCCGAAAAGTCTTGATATGTCATAAATTTCGTTTGCGAATCGTTAGCTATTGTTGTGTCATTTTGGCTTGATGGATGTAAAAATGATTCATCTAAAATTGCTTACAATAAGTGCAGCCTTATTATTACTGTGTCGTTCGGTACAAAAAAGTTCATGTACTGTGTCGGGTCTTTTATAGGAAACGCCCTAGTGAGGGATGAGTAAACAGGAAATAAGTCTTTAACGTGAAAAGTAAAACTGATAAAAGATCAAAAGAAGAAAATGAGAATGAGAGAGCGAGAGAGTGAGAGAGAGACAGCGAGCGAGAGAGAGTGAGAGAGAGAGAGAGAGAGAGAGAGAGCGAGAGAGACAGAGAGCGAGAGAGAGTGAGAGAGAGAGAGAGAGAGAGAGAGAGAGACAGACAGAGACAGAGAGCGAGAGAGTGAGAGAGAGAGACAGAGAGCGAGAGAGAGAGTGAGAGAGAGAGAGAGAGAGAGACAGAGAGAGAGAGAGAGTGAGAGAGAGAGAGACAGACAGAGACAGAGAGCGAGAGAGAGTGAGAGAGAGAGAGAGAGAGAGAGAGAGAGAGAGACAGAGACAGAGAGCGAGTGAGAGTGAGAGAGAGAGACAGAGAGAGAGAGCGAGAGAGAGAGACAGAGAGAGAGAGAGAGAGAGAGACAGAGAGAGAGAGAGAGAGAGTGAGAGAGAGACAGAGAGCAAGAGAGAGCGAGAGAGAGTGAGAGAGAGAGACAGAGAGAGAGACAGACAGAGACAGAGAGCTAGAGAGAGAGAGAGTGAGAGAGAGAGAGAGACAGAGAGAGAGAGAGAGAGACAGAGAGCGAGCGAGAGAGAGTGAGAGAGACAGAGAGAGAGAGAGACAGACAGAGAGTGAGAGAGAGAGAGAGTGAGAGAGAGAGACAGAGAGAGAGAGAGAGACTGATAGGTCAAAAGAGAGAGAGAGAGAAGGGGAGAGAGGGAGGGAGGGAGGATGCTGTATTTAAGGCGGGAGAGAAATAAGTAAGAGAAAAAGAAAGAGAGCAAAGGAAGGGAAGAGAGGTGAGAAGGAGAGGAATGAAAGAGATAAAGAGAAGCTAGAGAAAATCGAGAAAAAGGGGGAATAAAAACAGCACAGAAGAGATAAAAAAAGAGGAAAGCAAGACAAAGAGAAATAGGTAAGGATGAAAGAGATATGATGAAAAAAAGAAAGAGAGAAAGAGAGAAAGAGGAAAACAAGGGAAATCGAGATACGAGTGCGATAAGCAAACACGCCAGAGAAAGACAGAGACGGAAAGGAGAGCTAGAAATGACAGAGAGATCGAGAGCGATTAGGAAAGTGAAAGGTGATAGAGCTTTACCTTGTGGTCCACACAGAGTGGGGTGAGAGAAAGTGAGAGAAAGACGAGGTGTATACGAGTGATAGAGCTTTACCTTGTGGTCCACACAGAGTGGGGTGAGAGAAAGTGAGAGAAAGACGAGGTGTATACGAGTGATAGAGCTTTACCTTGTGGTCCACGCAGAGTGGGGTGAGAGAAAGTGAGAGAAAGACGAGGTGTATACGGGTGATAGAGCTTTACCTTGTGGTCCACGCAGAGTGGGGTGAGAGAAAGTGAGAGAAAGTGAGAGAAAGACGAGGTGTATACGAGTGATAGAGCTTTACCTTGTGGTCCACGCAGAGTGGGGTGAGAGAAAGTGAGAGAAAGACGAGGTGTATACGGGTGATAGAGCTTTACCTTGTGGTCCACGCAGAGTGGGGTGAGAGAAAGTGAGAGAAAGACGAGGTGTATACGAGTGATAGAGCTTTACCTTGTGGTCCACGCAGAGTGGGGTGAGAGAAAGTGAGAGAAAGACGAGGTGTATACGGGTGATAGAGCTTTACCTTGTGGTCCACACAGAGTGGGGTGAGAGAAAGTGAGAGAAAGACGAGGTGTATACGAGTGATAGAGCTTTACCTTGTGGTCCACACAGAGTGGGGTGAGAGAAAGTGAGAGAAAGACGAGGTGTATACGGGTGATAGAGCTTTACCTTGTGGTCCACACAGAGTGGGGTGAGAGAAAGTGAGAGAAAGACGAGGTGTATACGAGTGATAGAGCTTTACCTTGTGGTCCACACAGAGTCGGGTGAGAGAAAGTGAGAGAAAGTGAGAGAAAGACGAGGTGTATACGAGTGATAGAGCTTTACCTTGTGGTCCACACAGAGTGGGGTGAGAGAAAGTGAGAGAAAGACGAGGTGTATACGAGTGATAGAGCTTTACCTTGTGGTCCACACAGAGTGGGGTGAGAGAAAGTGAGAGAAAGACGAGGTGTATACGGGTGATAGAGCTTTACCTTGTGGTCCACGCAGAGTGGGGTGAGAGAAAGTGAGAGAAAGACGAGGTGTATACGAGTGATAGAGCTTTACCTTGTGGTCCACACAGAGTGGGGTGAGAGAAAGTGAGAGAAAGTGAGAGAAAGACGAGGTGTATACGGGTGATAGAGCTTTACCTTGTGGTCCACACAGAGTCGGGTCACTGATACAGGAGTTCTTGTAGTTGCCGAAATGGAGAAAAGTGGCTCCGCGGTCACCGTTCAGGTAGATGCCTTTGTTCACCACTCCTTCTACGATGTCTACAGTAAAAACACCCAAGACAAATTGAAACATCTGAAAACATCAATAATATCTCGGGACAATACGCTAAATTATCCACAGCACAATAAGAAAACAAACTTTCTTTTTTTTTTTCTTCTAGGAAAATAACAGCTACACTTCTCACTGTAAACTTTTCTGTACTTGCATCATTTAACATCAGTTTTTTTCAAAAGTTAATCGGCTCTAGCGTTAGCTGAAAAAGCGACGCTTGGCGCGCTAACCGGTCCAGGCCTGGATTTATGAGCGCGGCTCTGACTTTATGAGATTATGAAATTAATAAACAAGACTGCACTGTTTGCCTTCACCGAATCAGGGCCAACATGACATCATCGTGCTTCGAGTATTTTCGAGTGATTCGCCTCACGCTGGCAAACGCGTGGTACACGGACTCAGGTGGAACGTGTGGATTTTTCTTTTTCGATTCGATGCGACGTCACGGCCGTTATATCGTTTTGAACGTTCCGTGAGCTCTATATCGCCCTCGTTTCTCTAAACGGATCATTTGACTGGAATAATTTTGACATTAAGATGACTCGAAGAACTAAACAACAACGGGGGATCGACCATGGACGGTGAATCAGCACGACCTCACACTGGTGAACACGAGTTATAACGTTCCACCTTCTCGTTCGTCTCCGCGTGGGCGCGAAAGGATGAGTCACTCGACTACACATCTCCTTTCATAGGACAAACAGTGCTGGGAGTTATGAATGACTCTGGGAGTCATAACGCACAAGCTTCAACTCATGAATGGATGTGTTTTGGGAGGAAGAAGGGAAGAAGGGGAACAAAAACGGGGTAAAAAAAAAAAAAAAAAAAAAGGGCGGCGAAGCGGGAAAGGGAACGAAAACAAACGGGACGATGTAAGAGTGCAAGGCGTAGGTGCGAAAGTGAAAAGAGGACAAAGTGAGTATCAGAGATGGCAGTTAAGTGAGGAAGGAGAGAAAAAGAACAATTTACCATCCATCTATATGAGTGTGATAAAGTGTGTGACGTGCCAGGGTCAAAATTTGGATTTTATTACAGATAGAAAAATACATCTTAAATCTTGAAGAAAAAAAAAAAGAAAAAGAAAAATATATATATATATATTTAACTTTATTAAACATTCAATAATGCTAATCATACTAAAAGGAATGTTAGGGCAATAAAATAAACCCCAAACGTCGTCGATCAGGGTTGGTACACCATTTGCACCTTCAGTAAAATATAAAGCATTGCATAAAGTGTAGCTCTTAAAGGTCATTACAGTCTACATATGTGGCATAAATCATAAAGCTATATTATGTTTCCAAGTGAAATTGTAAATATTAAAAATGACAAGAACAGATACATTATTTTTTTCCTCTTTTCTTTTCAGGTTATTACTGAATCCTTAATTACTCTCTACAGTATGTGGAGGTATCAGTGCAGGAACCTCACCTACAGAGACGGAAATATTAGTGTAGGCAGAGTCATTGGTGTACACAGAGGAAGAGTTATGGGTAGGCAGGACAGTGTGGTTGTGGATTCTGAGTGCTGTGATGGAGAGAAACGTGGAGAGAAATAAAAACACAAACAGACACAACAGAAAAGGTTTAAAGAACAAAACAAGTGACTTCCGATACAAGCACATGTGCACACGGACAAACACGGACAGTGATAAGAGACAGACACGCACAGAGAGATGGAAATATTTACAACGGCCGTGGAAAGCACTTAGACCGTATGCGATGATCTTAAACAAAAACAGGATTGACGGTAAATTGACAGGTTTTTTTTTTTTTCCCTTGATACGTTTATAAGCCGTTTCTGTCAACGGCTAAATGAGTCCCGGCTGCTGCGTATGAGGAAAACACGGCACCGGCTACAGATGTGCAAACTGATACACTGCATACAGATAGAAGATTGTCTCTCTGTTCTGCCTTAGCGCGAAGGCTCAAACGTAACACACACACGTTAGGAGAGTAAAACACTGTACCATGACCCGGCTCTCTCGTATAAAAATAAAATGTAGAATGTAGTGAGAATTTAATGTCCCTTTTTTAAAAAGCTGTCTCATGCGTGCCAAAGCCTAACTAATGCGAATGCAGCTTTAATAGAGACACACACATCTGTGTCGCAGAGAATGACTGACATAAATATGTCCGATACGCCCTCGGTTATGAGCCGGTTACTCGGTTATGCGGTGCCTCGATCGGGAATAATATCTAATAATAATCCATGAAAGATTGTTGTTCATCATTTTCAAATGTTGCCCAAATGTGCCATGCAGTCACTTAAGCGCTGAGGACAGCTGCATAAACTGAACAGAGATCTATGTAGTGTGGCAAGACGTGACTGCAGAAGAATGTCTGACAGCTGGGAGAGAAAGCCAGAGAGAACAGAGTGCAGAAGAAAAAAAGACATAGATGTGTGTGTGTGTGTGTGTGTGTGTGAGACAGAATAGAGGAAGGCAGCAAATACAGAACAGGAATAAAAAGAGAGATAACAAAGAAACAGCGAGGAAGAAAGAGAGAGGGAGAAAGAGAGGGAGAGAGAAAGAAAGAGAGAGAGAAAGAGAGAGAGAACATGGCCAGACATAAGTGGTGACACAGCCAAAAGCCAAAACTGGTGCACATACTTATATCAGTCCCATTAATATGACCTGTTCTATTCCCAATCTGGTCCCTCAGGCTGTGTATCCCGTCTACGTCGTCCAGGGGCCAGTAGTGTGACGCTGTGGCCAGAACATCCAGGCCTGTTCACACACACAGGGAAAAAATTCATATGCATCAATACAGAATGTCTTGTTTTAAGTTTTTATAACTTTACAACCCTTTTGTAGATTATTAATAACCCAAACAAGCCGATTTGACTAAATCGCTGATATCGTGCTCAGTCACATCACAATTCACTTTTCTAAAATTCCTCTTATATGAACATTATTATAATGTATATTTTAATGATTATATTCGTGCCGAGAATCGATATGTTTGATATTGATATATGTAGTAAATTAAATAACGGAACATTTTTCCAAATAATGGAATCGTTTATGCTACATGACATAAACAGCATGTTAAATGACACGTGATGTTTAATATATTGAACTTATACTCACTGCACGTTGTTATAACGGATAAGTGGCTGAACAGACAACATGTTTTGTGTACTGTACATTCTGTGTACAAGAATTGCTCCTCAGGAAAGGGCAGCTGGGACAGTGGACTGATCCCAATCCAGTACGCATTCACAGCGTTCCCCCAGGATGAATTGGAAGATTGTCAAAGCACGTTCTCGCACTTTCTGATTAAGCCTTATCCCAACAGGTTTGACTGTTTACGATTATGAAAGTCTTGTGAAGTTACGTATCTTACAATAAGGTCCTTCTCAGGGACTGTGCGGCTTAGCGAGGTAAACTAAGATGAGAGCACAAAGCGTTTGCTGAGTGGCAACGGGAATTGTCACACTTTCAAAGGTGAGGAGAAACGTGTGCGTCGACTCAGACTTTCCAGCTGATATTGAAATAAGTATATGTTAGCAGGTTGGTAGTAGTTTGGTTTTCCGACGACACGCTACACGCCAATAAATCACAAAACTTTCGTTTGGACTTGTTTACAAGGTGCAGAAAGTCTGGGTTGACAAACCTAGATTTTATATTTAACGTTTGTTTATATTCCTTCACGGCAATTATGTAAAATGTAATATAAACTTAGTTTGACATGCTGAGAATGGTTTAGCTGGACATGTGGGTTTTGTTTTGATTTTCGTATCGATACGTACACAACAAGGCAACACGACAGCAACATTTAGAAATGATTTAGTCCCGTTCACAGACTAATTTCTGCTTTGTTTTTCCCCCAAGCTCTCTAATTAAGCCCTTTAACTCCCTGTTTAATCGTCTCAAAGTGTGGCAGCCTGTTTAGATCTAATTGAATTATTAATATCTTTGGGTTTTTTTTTTTTCCTCGAGAGCAGTTTTTAGTTGAGAAATCTCCTAAGGTAGTTTCGGTCAGTCAGCACTAAAGATAGTGGACGACTGTGGAACAAATTTGATTGGGTTTTGACAAAAGAGTCAGCTGCGATTACGGCGAACGTATCGTGAGTCTAAAATAGTCCAAATGCAATTCGGCCGCATTCGACATTTTCGTGGCATTCGGAATCAGAGCCAAAACTCCATCCAACACGAACGCATCCGGGAACATAAGACGCTCTGCAAAACTATTCCACGTGTAACTTTTGGTCTATGAGATTCATCGAGTCTCAACAGGTTTAAGTTGTTCTGTTATTAGTAATCGGATTTTATGATTTTTTTAAAAATTGCTTTTAGTTTTAGTTCATGGTGCTGTGTGAAAATATAAATATGGTAGGATTTGGGTCACACAGTTTGATATCTTCATGAAGATAAAGTGATATAATAAAGTCATACAGTTATATATCTGGAAGATTTAACAAAATAAAACAAAACAAAATAAAAAAAAAACAACTTATTTAATGAGGCAATGTTTATATTTATGTTTATATCCTTTCATCTTTATGGACCTCCAAATGTATTTATTTAAAACTTAAGACTTAAAACTAGTTGTTTTTGTATGTTTTTGTGTGTATTTGTTTACCTGGATGCTTGGACGGTACAGCCTGGTCTCCAAGGACCTGTAAAGATTTAGTAAATAAACATCTAATAAAAGCTAGTAGCTATTAGCTTCAATGCTAACTAAATACTGTATCAATAAAAGTACATATAGCGACATTATTCTAATAATAATAATTAATGTTACCTGAAGGATAAGAAACTTTAAAACTCTTTACCTGGACGACGCTGACAAAAGTAGAAAGGTTTAAAACTTTAGATAAAAAGTCCATCGTTTAAAAAAAAGCGAAAAATAATAATAATAAAAAAAAAAAAAAGTTACAAAAATTTATGGTAGCTAAAGTGGCTAAAGTCCATCGAGTTTTAATGAAAAAAATCGATCATCTCGTCCCAAAAGACGTATCACACATAATGGTCCAGAACTTTGGTTCTCCGTTTCTTTTTCTTTAACTTTTTTTCCTCAAAAAAAAAAAAGAAAAACGATGTTTGTTTCACACCCAAACCGGGATCCTGTCAGGAGTGAAGCTGACTGACAACGAGCGCTCGCGCTGCAGACTTCTGGAGGGTACGTGTTGTGTGTGCACGCGCGACACAGTGTGTGTGTGTGTGTGTGTGTGTGTGTGTGTGTGTGTGAGAGAGAGAGAGAGAGAGAGAGAGAGAGAGAGAGAGAGAGAGCACCACTGGCGAGTTGAAAACTCTGTAATGACGTCATTCTAATTGGAGCGCGAGGCGGTTTATAGGAAAAACAAAAGTTGCGTATGAGCTTCAAACTAGTTAATCGTAATAAAGCGTAATAACACGTGCTTAGTAATTACCCAGACGTGTGATAAGCGTTTTATGATGTGGCACTTTGTTTTTTCATGTAAGCAACCAACACAAAAAACACAACACAAAAAACACAACACAAAATACACAACACAAAATGCACAACACAAAATACACAACACAAAATACACAACACAAAATGCACAACACAAAAAACACAACACAAAATGCACAACACAAAATACACAACACAAAATGCACTGACAATAATGCAAAATGCACAACACAAAATGCACAACACAAAATGCACAACACAAAATGCACAACACAAAATACACAACACAAAATGCACTGACAATAATGCAAAATGCACAACACAAAATGCACTGACAATAATGCAAAATGCACAACACAAAATGCACTAAGACAATAATGCAAAATGCACAACACAAAATGCACTGACAATAATGCAAAATGCACAACTCAAAATGCACAACACAAAATGCACAACACAAAATACACAACACAAAATGCACTAAGACAATAATGCAAAATGCACAACACAAAATGCACAACACAAAATACACAACACAAAATGCACTAAGACAATAATGCAAAATGCACAACACAAAATACACAACACAAAATGCACTAAGACAATAATGCAAAATGCACAACACAAAATACACAACACAAAATGCACTGACAATAATGCAAAATGCACAACACAAAATGCACAACACAAAATACACAACACAAAATGCACTAAGACAATAATGCAAAATGCACAACACAAAATGCACTGACAATAATGCAAAATGCACAACACAAAATACACAACACAAAATGCACTAAGACAATAATGCAAAATGCACAACACAAAATGCACAACACAAAATGTACAACACAAAAAACACAACACAAAATGCAAAACACAAAAGCACAACACAAAATGCACTAAGACAATAATGCAAAATGCACAACACAAAATGCACAACACAAAATGCACAACACAAAAAGTACAATAATGCAAATAATGCAAATATGTAAGGAATAAAAAACGGAACATTACTGGCTTTTAACACATAAATTAGGTTCTAGCGGCTAAAACTAGGAGCCTCTGTGAAAGCTCACTGATGTCTGTTTCTCATTCTTAAATAACAACCTGTTTATTACTAAGTTTATATTAAATAAAACATCCAGCATTAAAGACTCCTTTAATGAGCAGGAAATATAGAGATGTTCTCAGGAGAAGTCACGTTCGGGTAAAGAAAATCCATAAACAATGCCACCGTATCAAATATAGCAAAACTAAACTTAGCCAATCGAGAATACTGGTATCAGAAGGTTGGAGAAAACCAGAGAACCCAGAGGAAACCCACGCCGAGGACATCTTAGGATCCATCCAGGGATCGTGGAGTTATGAGGAAATCAAATGAATCAATCATCAGTTTAACTAACTAATAAACATTCATTAAAACTGACTCCCATCCTGCATATATATATATATATATATATATATACAGTAGGTTATGGTTTGTTTTTTTTTGGGTCAATTTATCATAAGTATCATAACAGGACAAAAACCAAAGCAGGAAGAGATGGATGTAAATAATGAAGCTTTTTTATTTTTATTATTTTATAAATCGAATTGGAAAAGCCAGAGATTATTTGTTAAACTAATTAGACACAGGACGTTATTAGTCTTATGACTGAAACTAACGTTGTCCTTTATTTACAGTCTTAACTGGTTTATCCTCGTCGTGCATCTGCCTTTAATACAACCTCATTTAGAGGTCCATTAGCATCTGGGAGCGGTTACATCCTCAAATACAAAGATTAGGGTTTAGTGGAAAAGCTGGGGAATGTTTTATCCCTCAATTAATTACCAGTCTGTTGTTTTTTGTGTGTTTGTCTCTGACCCTAATAGGAACTCATAATAAATCACATATCATAGAATATACAAAATTGATGTGTGTGTGTGTGTGTGTAAAATATTGTTAATGTGTAATATCATTCCTTTTCAGTTTGCTTTCCCTTGGCAGTGTGATTCCGAAAAGCTTGCTAATGTTAGATTTAAATGCTTTGACACAAAATTTTCCACTTACTCAATGTAGTTTATTCATCAAGAACAACTCTTATTTTCACTTACTCTAACTTCATTACCTATTAGAAACTAGTCAGGCTTTCTATGAATTTTTCATCTAACGCTTACATTAAAAAAAAAGCTGACATCTGATATAACTCTATATAAAACATAATACTAACACACTGTATTTGTATTATATATCATATATTATATATTATATTTAATTGCTGGGCAAACATTTGTTTATTAGTGGTTTTGTTCCCCATTTTCATTTATTTTTATTTTTTTTTTTTAATCTTTGTGTTTATTGTGGGGGGGGCACGGTGGCTTAGTGGTTAGCACGTTTGCCTCACACCTCCAGGGTTGGGGGTTCGATTCCCGGCTCCGCCTTGTGTGTGTGGAGTTTGCATGTTCTCCCTGTGCCTCGGGGGTTTCCTACGGGTACTCCGGTTTCCTCCCCCGGTCCAAAGACATGCATGGTAGGCTGATTGGCATCTCTGGAAAATTGTCCCTAGTGTGTGATTGTGTGAGTGAATGAGAGTGTGTGTGTGTGCCCTGTGATGGGTTGGCACTCCGTTCAGGGTGTATCCTGCCTTGATGCCCGATGACGCCTGAGATAGGCACAGGCTCCCTGTGACCCGAGGTAGTTCGGATAAGCGGTAGAATATGAGTGAGTGAGTGAGTGAGTGAGTGAGTGAGTGTGTGAGTGAGTGTGTTTATTGTGCTTCTTGCTTTTGTGTTTTCTTATCACTTTTTTTTTTATTGCTTTTGTTTTGAATTTTTGTCTGTATTGTATGTCAGGATCGTTTAGAAAGCAAGCAGGTTTATCTCAAGGAGTTTAACACTACTTAAATACTAACGGTGTTCAAATACTATTCTAGACATTCGTTTTTCTCACATAAAGGAATATTTTTTGGCTTTTAAACAGTACCGAGTCCATTTTTCCTCGTTTGTTGATGTCAATAATACACTGGCCTTCTCAGAGTATCACATTTTATCCATCCAGGTGTGAAGAACAGAACTTAAGCAGCTTGGAGCTCCTGGTAAAAGTGTGAACATACTTTACATGAACATATATAATTAAATAAGAAGTTTGTACGATGCTATGAACTTACCTGTTAATTACGTTAACCCCGTTCTGACGAAACAAAACCAATAGCACGTACATTAACATGTATTTTGGCTGTACTGTGACTTACATTTGACTAAACATATAACTCTATTTCTTAAAGCACCAACTTTCATTAATCCATTTCCTTTCCTTTACCTGTGCTTGTTGATAACAGAGGCATTATAGCCATCTAGTGGTAAGCCAAAATTTAGTCCTTTACCCTTACCCAGTCTCCATTATAACAGGGTTATAACAGTTCAAATAAAATATAGTGGCACCTACTCTAATCTACAATAAATTCATTTTACTTTTAGCTAGAAAAGTAATCATTTTAGCCCAAAAATAACACCTTCAACATGTTTTTTTTTTGTCGTGTGATGTGAATGTGGGTGGCACGGTGGCTTAGTGGTTAGCACGTTCGCCTCACACCTACAGGGTTGGGGGTTCGATTCCGGCCTCCGCCTTGTGTGTGTGGAGTTTGCATGTTCTCCCCGTGCCTCGGGGGTTTCCTCCGGGTACTCCGGTTTCCTCCGCCGGTCCAAAGACATGCATGGTAGGTTGATTGGCATCTCTGGAAAATTGTCCGTAGTTTGTGATTGCGTGAGTGAATGAGTGTGTGTGTGTGTGCCCTGTGATGGGTTGGCACTCCGTCCAGGGTGTATCCTGCCTCGATGCCCGATGACGCCCGAGATAGGCACAGGCTCCCCGTGACCTGAGGTAGTTCGGATAAGCGGTAGAAAATGAGTGAATGAATGTGAAGTGTGTGTCTGTTCGGACACAAACATACAGCAGCTCTACTGTATACGTTCGCAAACCTGGAACCAAAACTGAATGAAACTGAAGTCTAAAATCTGACAGATAACAAATCCACACACACAAAAATAAAATAAAATAAAGAACTTAAATAAACACTAAAATAAGTATACAACTTTATATAACAAACCACAAAGGACAGGAGATAAAAACGAATTTTTTTCCGAGATAAATCGAAAGCACGACGTCATTGTGTACAAAATATCAAATTTATTTCAATTTTTTTAAAAAACAAAAATTTGCACATGCACACCCACACGATGTTAGATATCCGTCAACAGAGGCTTGCTTTTTGTTTTTGTTTTTTTTTTTCTTTCTTTCCGTAAAGCTAGGACACAGCTGCAGACCTTGAAACGTTATGGTTTTGAAGACACCATGAGGAAAAAAGCTTGCACTGTCAAGGTTATAAAGTCGAATGTACAAAAAAGGCAGTCTGAAAAGCAAGTATAAACATTTAAAAAGAATGTACAAATGGACGAGGTACAAAAAGAGCAGCAAGTCACTCGAACGACATGTAGAAGCGATGCTCGACGACATATGATCTCCTGACTTGGTAAGAAAGAAAAAAAAAGGATTTATATACTTTATATATTTATATATATTTATATAGAGGTATATACAATTATTCCGATGACATAAAACGTCTAGTATTTGGCTGATAATTGTACAAGATATACAGAATGTTTTCATACATTCCTTTTTATTTATTTATTTTTTATTTTTTTGGCAGTCTCAGTCCATACCCATGTCTGTGTTGTAGAGAATGTACAAATGGGAGGATGAAGAGAAGAAAAGAAAAGAAGAAAAATATATATATATATATATATGGAGAAAAATGGAATAAACTAAAAACATTTTTTCTGTGACAAGGTAACATGGACAAACAAACATGACAGAATCTCACCGGTCGATCAGATGCAACACAGACCGTTGTGCACAGTTTATAAGGCAAGTAAAAGGAGGCTGACGCCCTCTAGGAGTTTCATGACCACCTGGAAATTAGGAAACTAAATTAGGAAACGAAAGGGTTGCATTGACGTTATTTCATATATACTCTCCATAAATATATCTAATCTATATATTTTCTGTACTAATTTTACAAACCTATTTCTAAAATTTGTGCTACACTTGTTATATTTTGTGCTAAATTTTTCAATTTACGTAGCCTTCGCTCTTTATCTCTTTCTCTTTCAGGGCTTCGGGAAATGAGGAGTAACACTCGTAGATACTGATACAATCCTGAAACGGAGGTTACAAGCTTCCTGGACTAATAACGTTGGCTTTGTAGCACACATATATTAAGGAGGACATTTCTGGCCAACTTCCCACTTTAATACTGAAAACTATTTACTAATGTGATCATACTATAATATAAATAATGTACTGATTTAACACAGTAATATTCATTTGAAAATAAATATTTTTTCTTTCTGTGTAGAGGATAAAACATAGCAATGAAGCGTGAAGTTTTGTCATTAAACATACAGGAAAAAACGTATATTAAAGACTAAAATCTTGATTTTGAGTGCTTCGGAAAACCAGGTTCATTTAAACCAGGTTCATTTAAACAGGTTGATTTAAACCGGTTTCATTTAAACAGGTTCATTTAAACCAGGTTCATTTAAACAGCTTATTTAAACCGTTTCTTTTAACCCTGTTTCATTTAAACCAGGTTCATTTAAACAGGTTGATTTAAACCGGTTTCATTTAAATCAGGTTCATTTAAACAGGTTCATTTAAACCAGGTTTATTTAAACAGGTTTATTTAAACCGTTTCATTTAACCCTGTTTCATTTAAACCAGGTTCATTTAAACCAGGTTCATTAAAACAGTTTCATTTAAACCAGGTTAATTTAAACCAGTTTAATTTAAAAAGGTTCATTTAAGCAGGTTCATTTAAACCAGTTTCATTTAAACCAAGTTCATTTAAACAGGTTCATTTAAACAGTTTCATTTAAACAGGTTCATTTAAACCAGTTTCATTTAAACCAGTTTCATTTAAACCAAGTTCATTTAAACCAGTTTCATTAGGAAACCAGGATTATTTAAAAGTGTATAAAGCTCGACTAGTTTGAATAGTGGTCATGAAAACCCTAGTTCCAACCATGTTTCCGTGTCTTCTTTCCCCCTCCATTTAAATTCCTTAACAGAAATGGAGAAAAGATGGAAAAATGACTCCACCCCTATTTCACAGCACCAAGTCTTTTCAACAGTTTCTTTCCTCTGGAGAGCAATCCTTGTTTCTTAGGTTCGGCTCGGGGCCGTCGTGTGGCGGGGCTCCGTGGCCCCTGGGAGGCGGGGCCAGAGCCGTGGACGTGGGGGTGCACCTTGGGAGGTTGCACTTCATCTCGGAGAACCCCACGCTTTTTCCACAGGAACCTAATGAGAAACCCGTAAGGGACAGTTCAGGAAGGAAAAAAAAAAAACGCCATTGCTTCTGATTTTCTCTCACTGCACACCCAACCCTCCAATCCATCTCCATCAAAAGTCCTTTCTGTCCCAGCAGGGCCACCGTACAGTACACAGAGACAAAGTCTTTCCACATTACAACTGTGTATACAACTTCAATGTCTGTATGCGCTCCAAAATAGGTGGAAAAATAAGTGTTCCCTTCCTCTCCTTCATTAAAAAATGTGTTCGTGATGCAAATACTATGATAGAGAGAGATTAAAAATGCGTAAAAAGTTGCTTCAAGTTTTCTGGCTTCAATAATAATAATAATAATAATAATAATAATAATAATAATAATAATAATAATAATAACAATAATAATAATAAACACAGTTTTCTTGTCTTAATGTGGTACATTGTAGAATAGATCATAGATATACATATTAGACGTGGAGTTAGATGGATAAAGAAGGCTGGGATGTTTTATGGCAACATTACAATAAGAGTCACAGATTTCATTTGAGAAATTTAACACCTCGGTAAATTTGCAATCTAATCCGATTTAAATGACATGTTCTACAGATAGGCCTCTGAGGTGCTTTATTTATTTATTTATTGATTGATTGATTGCCATAAAATGCATTTGAGACTTATTTCATGATCTAGCGGTCTAATACGTATAAAGATGATTACTACATAGCTGTCATAGTTCTCTACACATACAGTATACAGAGACACAAACTAAATGACGGCGGTCTCAGTCTTACTCCTTTCTAAATGATCGTTCTGCTGTAATCAAGGCCAGGAAACAAAGTTTATAACTCTTTCTGTATCAGTTACTGTCAGTTATTTCACCTTCGGGGGCATGAGAGAAATGTGTATTTTTGATTCAAGTTAATGGTGATAAAGAGAAAAAGACGAGTTTTTAATTTACCAGTCTCTGATGTAATCTATCACCTTTCAGCACGGTAACTTCGCCAAGGGACCTGAAGCCAAATCAAACCCGATTTAAACACAGAATTCATTTACAAATGACTTACAGAATGATTGTAAATTAAATGACTGACAAGTTACTAAAATAAGAAGAAAAATATATACATTAAAAAAAAACAAAAAACGTGACAAACTAATACTGATGGTCGATATCTACTCTAAAAGGGGTAGAAATGATGTTTTATTGGTGTTTGTTTGCCGTTCCTTAGAGAAGAACCGCAACCCAGACGTCACGCCATGGCGCTTTAAAAAAACAAAAAAACAAAATCGTGCCAATTACAATTTGCTGGCTTTTGATAAGCACGGCCTTTGTCTGGTGAACGGCTGCTTCTCGACGGGAAGGGAGGGTTCGTCTCTACAGGGGCGTCCACACTACGGGGGTCGAAGAGGGAGGGAGGGATAGAGGGAACTCGGACCTCTGCTGTTCAACAGCGCCCATCTAGTTTGAGTCATGTGTTACAGCAGGAGTCAATGAGACGGACACTGTCATGTACAAACACCCAGAGAACCGACTGAAGATACCAGCTCGGCCTGTCTAATGCAGAGCTCGGCGGGTTTCTCCTTCTCTTTGCACTTGGAGCAGACCGATCTCTGCTTTCTGTTCGTCTAATCACAAGCGAGGAGTCAATAAATGTGAGGTAGCAAGTGTGTGACGTGTTTGAAGTACCGAGTGTGTTTAATGACCGCTGTGTAACTATAAATAAAGTGCTTGAGCTGTAAAGGATGAGGTGTTCACGTGTTTATATGTAGACTTGTTTCGGGTTTAAAAGCTCACTGTCTGGCAGTGATGGGATCCAAACTCACAACCATCTGGATACAGAGCCTTGAACCACTTGACTGATTACTGCCTGATTATTAATTCACACAATTTTCACTTCCTAAATGGAGTCAGTCAACCAAGGCATTGAAAATCTGCTGATGTAGATATGTAGACCGTCCTGTTGCTCATCTCAGGTCTCATATTGAACAACATTTCTACACACTTACTCATGTACTGTCTGTATTTATGTTTCTACACCCAAAAGTAGACGGGCTTCCTTTTCGAGTCTGGTTCCTGTCCTGTCGTATTATTCCAGACTTTTCAGAACTAGAACTAGATCGTATATCATTGTATAGACACATAAAATCCAATCGAATATACAGTATGACTCGTTTTTGGATGCTACCCAGGCCGTAGTTGACCGTTAACCTTAAATCATCCCTGATCTCGAGTCTCCAACTAAAAGCTCGGTACAGCCTCGAATAGTTTAACATAATAAACATTAAAGATTTTTCATCGTTATAAGTGTTGCGTAAAAAAAATCTTTCTGTTCTGTATACAGCTTTTAACACAATTGTGGCTTGATGTGTTCTTTGCTACACAAATAATCCAGCCTTAAAATTACAAGGCTACTTTTAAAAAAAAAAAAAAAAAGCTTAATTGAGGACAAATCCCAATTCTGACACCTTGGCTGATAGGCTACATTTAGTAGAAAGTAGAAAATTGTAGAATTTTCACCGAATTATTCTATTAACACGATCATATTATTTTCATAAGGTTAGATTTTGTTACTGTGATCGTGTGATGTTTCGATGCTTGAGTAAGAACTTTATAACTTGTGTAAAGATGTTTGTCTTTAGAGCTGTGTGTAATTACTGTATGGGATGTGTGTCTACATGGCTTGTGTGTGTGTGTGTTTGTGTTTGTGTGTACCCTTTCATCAGAGGGTTAACATTAAAGGCCACCCATGTCTCCTGCATTAGACGAGGACAGAGTTAGTCTCTGTATCGTCAGTCGCTCACTTACGTGAGGTGCACTGAGCCGTTACGGAGTGAAATGAACGCTCTTCTTCTGGTTTGCCAAGCGGGTGGAGGAGAAAGAAAATAAAAAACAAAACAAAACAACAACAACACCGGCATGATGCAATGCATCTCAATAGTGTGCACAATGATCATGATAGAAGGCTAGTCAGAAAAACAAGTACAAGAAAATATCTCTGAACACAACAGTGATCATTTCATCATATTTTTCTTTTTCCCTCACAAACCAGCACACGGTATCTACATTAGTCATAAATCTAGAGATAAAACCACTCCCCGAAGTATATTTCTTTTGTCTACTTACAATTTGTTCAAGCCCAGAAGTCTTAAATATCAGCAATATACAAAAGACAAGTTATTTTGGAAACATATACAAAAGTGTATTATTTCTTCTTTCTTTCTTTTCTTTTCTTTTCTTTTTTTTTTTTTTTTACTGGAATATCAATCTTTTGCATAAGATAAAAAAAGATTCATGGAGGAAGTCAAGCATTTGTGGAAGAAAAAAAAGGGGCATGCAGTTCTACATGGTTTCGTCTCTCTGTACATCAAAACTATTGCCTTTATTATAAAGTAATTTTCAGATCAAACACATTCATATTCATAAAGCATCTGTTACAATCCTGAATTAATGTCATGAAGAGTCGGCGTTGCCCCCCCCCACCCCCCCCCCCCACCCACCGTGTGACGTCATTCTTCACACTTACATAAATAATGCTTTATGAATACTGAAACATCTTTTTAATAACAAACACACGTTCCCTCCGAGTCCTTCATACAGATTTAAACATAAATAGAATCTTGGTACATCTCTGTAGCCTCTTAAATATTTTGTTTCATTTCTTTAATGATAAAAGAAAATTTACAACAAAAAAACCCAAACCGAACAGAACAAAAAAAAAAAAAAACTGCCGCCACACAACACTGACCACAGACAGAGAGGAGGGAAAGAACCAAGCGAAGAGAAAGGAGAGGTAAAAAAGAGACACCGAGAGAGAGGAATAGCGGATGGATGAGAGAGGGCTAGTGCTGTGAAACGGGGTGTACCCTTTTGCTCTTGGTCCTGCCCGGGTGATCCTGTGGCTCGGTGAGGAAAACCTCCACGTCGTCAGGCACTTCTTCCAGAAAGTTGGAGGGCACCAGACCTCTGTGCCCGTTCAGTTCGCCCTGAGAGAGATGCAACGACACAAAACGCCACAGCCCATCAAGTAAAAACACCAAATCTGTTGACACGTGAGGCGTCTGAAGTGAGTTTGACGTTCTCGTACGACGAGACAGAACGTACAGAAAATCACAAGAGAGCCAGTTTACACAAACCCCGAGGCCATAACAAACGAGTACTAGCTTTTTCACTAGCTAACTTGGAACAGTTGCTAACTAGTCAACATTATTATTATTTATAACCATAACAAAGTAAAGTTTAGCTTCCCAATAATAATAATAACAATATTTGTTTAGTAATTTTTTTTTTCACTACAACAAAATGCTTGTTGTTGTATTTTTGCTGCGATATGATTGGTTAGAAGGTAAACCGGTTTGAAAAAAATCTATCTTTTTTGTTTGGCCAAATTTATACAAAATAGTCACTTTTAAAATGTTTGAACATTTGAATATTAACACTGCAGCTAAAGCGGGTGCATAACCAGTTTAATCCAAATGCACATAACCTTCCCCACGTAATTCCTGATTAGGCTTTTTAATTCGGAATACAGTCAGCATCTGAATACTGAGCTGCTCAAATCCATCACACAAAAGCGCACTCACATAATAAAACCCGTCTTCATCGATTTCCCCAAACACCATTATTACATCTCCGGCACAGAAGGTCAGCTCAGCCTGCAAAAGAAACACAAGGACAGATAGATTCAGCGCATTATTTATCTAGTGACAACATTTATGTATGAAATTTCATATCCTTCTAATGTATACATTTACACCTAATAATCCGAACAAAAGACCATTTGTCAAATTAATAACCCACATTAAAAACTACAGTTAAAAGAAGAATGGGAAAGTTCAAGGGGGTGAATACTTATGCAAGGAATGGTATCAGCTACTGGGTACAGCAAAAGCAGCATTACAACATACAGTATGAGATGATGTTTATACGGCAAAAACTTCGCTGGTAATAAAATAAACTAACCCATTAAATCAAGGTCCATCAGTGTGCCATAGACTGAAGTAATAGGGATCCCAAGGTAGGGATTAGAGACGGGTCCAGAGAGTGAAATAAGAACTGACCCACAAGGCAAAGTTGTGAGTGAAATTGTGAGTAAAATGTGAGTGATTAGCGCCCTCTAGTGCCTCACATCACGTTCAAGAACGGATCGTTTTCTTTTTAGCATAATGATACAGATTATCTAGACCTCATACAATAATCACCAAATTGTTTAGACGTAGTTCACTAGCTAGACATGTTAGTATTTCACGATGCTAACATGATAGCATTATACAAATCCATTCCGCTTACTGTAGCTATAACTAAATACCGTAAAACTTCAAATAATAGCCGAGTCCCAAATAGACGCCTGTCTCTTTTAAACGCCTGGTGTGACGACAGGTTTGGTTCGTTAAATAAAGGCCGGTCTCAAATAGAGGCCTGGTCTGTTTTTTAGTATCGGGTTGTATTTGCCGATTGTATTGTACTCGCCGCTTGTTGGTTTCCTGGGTACTTCAAGTGTGGGAAAAGCTGGATACGGAGCGGCTGAAAAATTCCTTTAAGGTATGCTTGTGCGCACACGTGCGCGTGTGTTTGTGTGTGCGAGGGAGAAAGAGGAGATAATATATTTCATTAACTTCGGGATGTTATCCTTAGGTATGTGGCCTGACAGTAGCTTCTGATGGAAGCGAGGATCACCTTATCCATTGTTTCAAAGAGGGAGAGCCGTGCGCATCTGGGCGGGAGCTGTTAGTACAAGCAAGGCAGGCAGATTTAGCGGAGGTCGGAGAGGGAGAAGTGGAGGAGAGCGACGAGGAGGAGGAATTCGCCAATTGAGGATCGCGGGGATGATGATAGTGATGAATAGAGTAATTTTCTATCACATGATTGCAGTTGTTTTACAGGGTAGCCTTCATTCTTTCTTGTTGATGTGTTTTGGGCAACAAGTTCATATGTTCGATGGATTTTAGCGGTAACTTATATTGTTCTGCCCATTGCTGTCACATCGTTTCGTTTTTTGTGCTGCCACAAAGACATTTCTTACATTAAATGATTTGTTAAACACATTCGAATTAATTATAAATAAAACGTAATATAATGTGGAAACCTCCTACTGTCATGCTTGAACATCTCAACACTAAATTAAAGGCCTGTCTCTTATAGACGCCTGTTTCAAATACAAGCCGGTGCAGTTCGGCGATTTGGGTAAATAGAAGCCCGGGCTATTATTTGAAGTTTTACGGTACTAGCGCATTTGCCATCGAGTTTATTTCAACTTTAATCGTGTAATTTTGTAGATTCAAAAACAATGCTGTGTTATTTCCAGATTCGAATTCTAGAAAGAAGAAGTGGGCTTGTGATATGAATTATAGTCATATATTACCACATCCACCGAGCGTTAGCGTAGGCAAAGCATTCCAGTTGCTAAACTGCTGTACGACGTGTATAAGTACTGTTTTCTTGTCTTCTCTAATCAATGCTGTCCTAGAGCTATTTAAGAGGGGAAGATAATTGATTTGCAATGATCTAAAAGTCAGGCACGGTCTGGCCGTTCATTAATAAGAGGCTAGTATACTGGTACAGGCTAAATCTGTTGAATGGAGAAGATTTTTTTTTGTTACCTCTACATCCACGTTTGGGGAGCTTTCCCTGGGGTCATAATCATACAGAGCCACCATCCTGCGTGTGGACATCGGGTGCCGTCCACTCCTCCTGTTCCGCTCTGAGACCAGACGAACACGGAGACGACAAATACAGAGCAGTTTGGTAAATCAATAAAAAGACTATTTTGTTATCATTTTGTCAACAGTATGCTATTAAATGTTATAATATATAAGAAAATAAGATATATATATAGATATATTATATAAGAAAAGACATGAATGACACATGACAATGAATTACACATGACAACACTAATAACAAATACATGTCACACCTTACATTAGATTATTTGTCACGCAAATGACTCGTTATATGATTTTAACAGCGATGTTTCTCCTTTGCATAATTATACTGGCAAGTATTTTATGAAATCGCTACCACTACCTTCTAGCTAACGATAATAACATTCCTTTCTGGTTAAATACTTTAATAAAAATTCAGGAAGGTAGTACGAATACAATGCTGATGTTATTGAGCTGTCATGTCTGTACTTCATTCAGATGATTCATTTCCATTCATCCTCATAACTCTTCCTCACGTTTTCGTGATAGCATTTCAATTAAATTGTACCGAAGAAGTAAAGACTCGTATATGTACAGTACGGGAACTATTTTTTTCGGTGTTTAAAATGTTTCTCATGTTCTCTTGTCAAAGACGTGACCCCTAAATTCAACCGGGGGTAAAAATCTGACTAGGTTCGTCAGTTAATTACATTTTTCTGACAACCCCTGAGGTAAAAGTTTCAGCAGTGGGGGATGGGTGGCTAAAAGCTTGTTGATATTTTCACCTCAAAGAAGTCAAAGGTGCTAAGCATTACAAAATGTATAGTTAAATACTGTTTTCTGGCTTTTTTTTGATTGAGAACGTGAAAATTTTCTTCAGACATTTGAATGTATTCGACAGAAAAGAGTCAGTGCGGCTAAAGTGACACTTTTATCAAGCAAACTTAGCATCGAGCACTCAAGCATACTGCTTAACCTCAGCAAGTCATACTGTAGATACCAGAAAAGTAAGTATGTATGTAAATGTAGAGTGTGTGTTATGTACAAAACTTTTTTTTTTCAGAACATACAATAAATTAGAACATGCACTAATGAAAATAACTGAAGGATAGAGAGAAGGAAACTGATTCAAACTGTTTCTTGATGCGGTGGATGAAGAACAAGGTTTTTGAGGCACTGTCACGTCGGGATTCGGTTTGTAAAACAAGGAATGAAGTGATAGATTGTTGAAAAAAAAAACCCAGAAGGGAAAAGCTCGAAGCGAGAACAAACCTCTCTTAGATTTCCGAAACCTGCGATTTAGTGAGCGGCCATCTTTGAACCGATCGCAATTCACTTAAACAGAAAAGATAGGAAGAGAAAAGGAGAGCTAGATGAAAAATGCAAGCAAGCATAGGATTAGACAGCACACTATTTTTATACCAAAAAAAGGTACTATTCAGCCTCTGGGGATATAAAAACAGGCAAATTAGAGGACAAAGAAGCAGGAAATGGATGCGTATCATAGAGGAACAGCTAACAGAGCAGAATGCAGGTGAACGTACCGATTTTTTCAACCGGAGTGTTCAGTGGTAGGAAGCCCTGTTGAAGAAGTTGGTCCATCATCTGGCCGTCCTCCGTCTCGATCTCGGATATCATGTTACAGGGGACGAGACCTCTCCGGCCACAGACCTCTGCTCTGTAGAACCCGTCTATGTCCTTCTCTCCAAACACCTAAACCACAAGCAGAAAGAGGCGACGGTTCTGATCAATTGTAGAAAGCGCCTTTAAAACAGTATAGTAAACTTTACAAAATTGTGAATGTAGCAATAGTGAGACATACAGTAGGCTACACATAGTAAAAGTCAAAACTATGGCATGTGTTATACATCAATCTACGGAGATCAAGTGCAAAGAAAAAATGTGTCATGGTTCACCTTTATGATCTGGCCCTCTTTAAAGGGAAGCTCCTCTACTGCAGCATCAGGGTTTGGGGACATTAAATGGGGGTCATAGTCAAACAAAGCTACAAAAATCCTCGCCAGGTTGTCCGTCTCTGACTCGTCAAAGTAGTCTGACGAGCGTCTGTCCCGTCCTCTGTAACCACCTAAAAAACAACAAACGCACAGCTACTGCTACTCTCAGAACCAGAAAGGAGACTGCCTCGGCTGTCTTTTAATAGGATTAAGAAATGTAAGTGAACATTTATCGGTCATTTGATGCATAATGGATCTGGTGAAAAAAAAATGATCCAAAAAAAAAAAATGGGTCCTAATTGCAAAAACAGGTAATTAGTTTTTCACTTTCCCCAAATGTAGTTGATCAGGCAAGAACATGTTTGGTGTCAAGCTTTAGCTAACACGTAATGGAAGAAAATTCACGATCAGATTTGAATCAATATCACTGTTCACTAATCAGTCCATGATTTGGGGCAGGTGCAAATAAACCCAAACTGTGCTAAGAAAAAAAGATAGTTACAGATTTGGAGTTAAATAATCTTCGTGTACGTAACCACATTAGCCTGTTACAGACGCTAAACATGTCTTGATCAAGTCTGTTTGAGGTAAAATCAGAACTGCGTTAATCTAACACTCACATGACCATCAACCTGAGAAGCATGCATAGTAACCATGCATGATAAAAAAACAAGAGGATATGAAATAATATAAAGCAGCAGATTAAACTAGTCAAGTTCAAGTCAATCAAACACAGATGTAATCCACTATTAAAATGAAACTTAAATCCTTGAGACACTCATGTTTGACTAGATGAACAAGCACTAAAGTGTCACAATACATAAAACCAGACAGTAAACTTTAGAGTGAATGACTAAGGTAAAAGAAGAAACATCATAAAAAACTGTACAGGATGGAAAGAACCCTGAGGCCATGCGAGTTACAGATTGTTCCATCATGCTGAAATGAATGTCATCTATACTGTACTGTACTGTACTGTACTGTACTATAGCATCGCTTTCTGAATTGCTTTTAAATCCTTCTGTTTCTAGTTCAGCTTCTGGCATTTGAACAACTTTGATACACCCTTAAATATAAAGGTATAAGTAATAGAGATACCACAGAAGAATCATTATTTGGCTCCTTAAAGAATCTAAACTTGTTGTTTTGGTTTTTTTTTTCAATTTGATCATCTACAATTTCTCACGTAACAACCATCGTGTTTCCTATCATACGACAGCTAGCAACTGAACACTTAAAGTCGCCAATTTACCTAAAACATGTTTTTGGAAGGCGAAAATCCATCGAGATAGAACCAGGGTTCAGTAGTGAAGATGGCGAAGCTACCTTTCAGTGACACAAAGTTTAGTTCTCTACAGTATTTACAAAGACTCAGAATCAAAACGCCACAGGTACCCGACCCCGGCCCTGGGGGTTGCTTCTCTAAAAATATCTTCTGGAACCTTTATTTTCTGACACGTACAATGCAGGCAGATGTTTGTGCAACATAAGCAAAGAATCAAAGCGCAGAAAGGGCGAGACACTTTGGAACAGAATGGATAAGAGGACGGAGAAAAGTGATGATGGAGATGGAGGGAGAGAGGGAATCAGAAAGGAAAGCACTGTTTGGGCTTTAAAGACCACATAGGAAAGGTGAGGATGGTTATACTATTCTCAGCAGGCTATTCTCACTGTCAAAACCCAACAGAGAGAACCCTCAAAAAAGAAAACAATTAAATATTTGGAGGGCTGGAGAATACCTACAGACCACGAATTGCCTTCAATCACTGGTTCCCTTCAGCTAAAGCTTTATTTAGGATCTAATGAAAACTATAGCAACCTATAAATAACATCTTCACTCTTCAGTCTAATGGTCTGATCGTCTTTTATCTGTCTTTCTTTTAGACCGCACGTACCATATGTTTCCTCTGATCGCAGTGGCCGGCATTTCCTGTGGCGCGCTACACTCCCCTCACAGTTATTCTCCATTGTGATCTCTAAGGAAACACCAATCAGAGCGTTATAGCCACAGCCCTCTACTCACCACCTGTCTGATCATGAAGAAGCATGGAAGCAGAGTGGACATGTAAAGGGATCAGTTTGCCTCGCACATGAATGCTAGTCTTTAGCATCATGAGCTGAGAGAAGAAAACTGATCCCAGACCTGCCATCAAGTGCTACATATGAGTAAAACAGCAAGGTCGGAGCTGTTCTGACTGATTAGCATATGAGCAGATGGTGCAGTCAAACAGGATACACATCAGTAAATCAAGCAGGGCTGTTCATAGAGCCCATGTCAATAATAATAACATGCCAGTAAACACACAAGAAGTACTGTATATGACAAAGGAGATCTTAAAGAGAAAGGGTATAGGTCTTATCCCACACAGCATGTGACCTCACTAACCAATGGATGGAACCGTCATTGGCCTTCTCTGAGGGGGAGGACATCCATGACTCGTCCGACGGCTGGACTGCTCCAGTCGATCCGAGCGTCCCATGGAGGAAGAGTTCCCTAAAATCTTCGAATGTAGACAGTAAAGCATTCAGCTTATGAACAAGCAGCTTTATAAAATGACAAAACGGCACCACACCTATAACTAAAACCATATCTAAGCAGTTATGTAATGCTTTAACAAACAATAATACATCTACATACTTATTGCTAGTGATTCAGAAAACAAGGAGGATGAACTCATCAAAAACATTGAACAGAAACAGTCAAAACAAACCCCAACGACGACATGGGTAGGGTTTCAAATCAGATGTTTAGCTAAAGACCATTTAGGTTTTTGTTCGGTAATTTCTCTGTGGCTTGGTGTAAAAGAATAGCTTCATTCTTCCTTCATATTGAGGAATCGTCATACTGTAGATTTCTGAGAATTAAAGAGTAAGAAGTCTACTGATCTGTCATTAATACGTTGCTGCCTTTCAGGTCTGGTCCTAAAGATGCATGGAAGAATGAAATATCTTTGTGTGTGCGCTGTGTGCTACATGAACAACTGGCAAAACCTGATATCTTCAGTCTGGACTGTTGCTGTGATATGATAGACTGCTCACAATCCGTAGGAACAAGAAACACTCAAAAATGGCCTTTAGGTAATTGAAAAAAATCTACACTCTCATAAAAGAAAACTCACTTCACATTCTAGTAAGAAATTCACATAATACAAAAAAGCAACCAACCAACCAACAAACCAACAAACAAACAAACAAAAAAACAGCTGAACCAACCAATAAATGACCATGAAGCAAATTCTCTGAAACCTTTGAACATCTGAAAAAAGAAAAGCAAAAATACAGGGAAATGGACCCATTAAATGAGGAGGCGGAACACTGAGAAAAAGAGGAATGGTTTTACTGCTTGTCGATGAAGGGGCAAAGCGGTTGGTGGATAATGTGGAGTGAGAGTGATGGAGACTGGAAGAGGAAGAGGAGTAGGAAGAGGAAGGAGGGGGGTTTGTAGACACACACCAGAGGTTCATCCACAGCTCTGTTGAGTCTGGCCACAGAGTGAGCCCTAATGTCCATGCTATAGCTTCTGCCAACCTCACTCAGCCTGCTCTCGCTCCGGAACCTGTGCCGAGGCCGATGGAGATGGTGAAGGTGGTGATAAATATGCGGGCGGTAGTAGTGGTGGTACGACCCCCTCAGGTCACCCGCTGTGTCCAGGATGTCCTCTTCCATGCCACACTGGCGTGTAAGTGTCCTCTTCCTGCCTGTTGCTAGTGCACGGCGCTCTGCCGGGCCCTCACTGTGGATGCTGTTGCAATGCCAGGTCCAGCCGCGGGGGACCATCGAGCTCTCATCTTCACTCCCGCAGTCCAGGCCACTGTCTGGACTTTTGGTGTTCTGCCTGCTGCCCCAGGCCGAGATTCTGTCCTCTGCTGAAAAGCATCGGCGTCGCTGGAACTGCTTCAAAATATTGGCGTTTGCAGACAGCCGTTCAGAATCTCTCGCCTTTTCCTCTTTCCGTGTTTTTTGCTCAGCACCAGCCTCCTGCTCCTCCTCGGCTACCTCAGGGATGCTATGAAGGCGTTTAGGGGAGCGCATCGAACGTTGGCGGACCACCTCCCGCTGCAGGTCCCAGTTACAGCTATCCTGCTCTTCCATCAGGTCCTGACGTCTGTAGTATGCCTTTAATGAAGTATCAGCAGATGAGGCAAAATCCAGGGGTGATTTGTTCAAAAGAATCAATTTCAAAATTGTGGGAGTAGTTTAGTTTGTTAGAACAGGCAGAGAAGACACAACCGTGCGCAAATGAGAACCAAAATTGGGAAAAAAAGAAAAGACAAAAAGACAGGATTAGTTCCAAGAGACTGCGGCTGAAGTGTAAAGCATGCAGTCTCATTCAGCGACGGGTGTGTCATGCTGCGGGTGGGAATCTGTGGAAGGAATCGATCAGGAATACATGGACCATACCAAACATGGGTTTGTGGGAGGATTGTGTGATGCAGGACCTACTTAAACTGAGGGCGATGACTTAACAGGAAAATCCTTAAAAGATAACTCCATACACAGACATGAATAAGCTGATAAATGGTAAATAAAGTACAAAGAAAAAAAGAACTTGACAAAAACTCAGGAAAAACTATCGAACGTAACATAACAAAAAAAAAGTAGAACTGTGTGCCAAATATATATATATATGTTATGGGAAAGGAGATCATTGTAGAGATGATCTCATTGAAAGACAGCACCAATTTGTTCTAACAGTTTCATTTTGAACCTACTTCCATCTTCAAATCTATTCAGCTATTCATCTTTCTATTTGCTGGAATACCAAACATTTTCCTTCACGGACATATCACTCTGCAGTAGATGGTGGTGATGTACATCGAAAACATGGCTCACCGAGCCATAAACAAAACATATACAGGTTCCCTTCCTAAAGGTGGCGCAGGAACATTCATTCATTCATTCATTCATTTTCTACCGCTTATCCGAACTATCTCAGGCGTCATCGGGCATCAAGGCAGGATACACCCTGGACGGAGTGCCAACCCATCGCAGGGCACACACACACACACTCTCATTCACTCACGCAATCACACACTACGGACAATTTTCCAGAGATGCCAATCAAGAGTTGTGAGATGGCTTAGTGGTTAGCATGTTCGCCTCACACCTCCAGGGTTGGGGGTTCGATTCCCGCCTCCGTCTTGTGTGTGTGGAGTTTGCATGTTCTCCCCGTGCCTCGGGGGTGCCCCGGGGGTACTCCGGTTTCCTCCCCCGGTCCAAAGACATGCATGGTAGGTTGATTGGCATCTCTGGAAAATTGTCCGTAGTGTGTGATTGCGTGAGTGAATGAGAGAGTGTGTGTGTGCCCTGCGATGGGTTGGCACTCCGTCCAGGGTGTATCCTGCCTTGATGCCCGATGACGCCTGAGATAGGCACAGGCTCCCCGTGACCCGAGGTAGTTCAGATAAGCGGTAGAAAATGAGTGAGTGACTGAATTACAGCACATACAGCATCTGAGAGTATTTTTCTGAGATAACCCTAAAGGTAGTCAGAACTCACAGTTAACGCTAAGGAATTTTTAATATGGTGGTTATAATTATGGCTCCACCAGCAATTCAATCTCCAGCACATGTAACCTATCTGATAATAAAAAGCTATTAAGAGAGTTCCTGGGCCTAAGTGGCTATTCCCATAGGTTTTTGCCCAACTATTCTGGGGCCACTGGCCCGTTGACTAATCCCACTAAAAAGCCAGCACATACTGTATTAGGATATAGTGCAATGCTTTAAATCATGTTCAAGTGGTTCTCTGTTGGAGCTCCCTGTTTCAGTCTTCTGAATTCTCTTCCCTTTATACTTCCCTTTTACAGCCCCTGATGCTGAATATCAGTTAGTAGTCGTCTGTGAGTAAATAAAAATACAGGAGCGTCATTAAGCCGTGTCTAGCAATCAAGCAAGTGGCTTTTAGCCTCTGATACGACTTAATCGAGTGGATCTTCACCTTCTTCTCTGATCACATCCTGCTCCAGTGACTCCACTGTATACCAACGCATAAATTGCACAGTGGTATCTGCATAAGTGAAAAAAATTAAATGCCTTTCAAATTGGATGTTGGCTATTGTGGATTTCCTCTCTCTATGGGTACCCAGCCTGGTAAGTTAAACATCTGCCTATTTAAAGCCCCAGGTGACCGTGCACATCAGAGCAAAAACATGTGATAGGGTCATAAGAATTTTGTATGGAGATGACATAAGTGGTCTTCAGAAAGAACAAAAGAAAAAGTCAAATTTGTCGAGTCAAACTGACTACACAGTGGTTAGATGGGCTTCAGTCAGGGACATGACCAAAGATCCAAAGGTCACTCTGATGCACTTCCGAATGCAACTGGGATCATTTGATAGTTCAGATACCACCAGAGCTTTCCAAAAGGCATCTTAAGAACTTTTAGACCATGAGTGACATTACACTGTGGCCTTAATAAATTCTTTAGCCTGAAGCAATTTCTATATCAAGCATTTTCCAGGCTTGTGGAGAAATGCCCTAAAAATGTCATAGTGTTGGCTGCATCATGAAGTCCACGTTTCTGGGAGGTTTGTTAGGATCATTGGAAAAATAAATGGAACAACAGAGAGATCTTTCAGGAAAACATGCTCAAGACCTCAGACAGGGTAAATGTTCCTTTCTGAGATGAAACACAGCCAAGAAAAAAGAGGACTTTTTTGGGACGAGTCTTAAAAAAAAAAAAACATGTCCAGCCAGAGTGCGGAGCGACACACTCCATCAACCCTGACAGAGGTTGAGAGGAATCAGATTCTCTAATCCAGGTGTGCCAAGCTTGTGGCATCTTACCAGAAAAGACTTAAACTTAATCACTGCCAAGGTTGCTTTATTTATTTAAATACTTAGATCACTCTTACTCACTCACTCATTTTCTACCGCTTATCCGAACTACCTCGGGTCACGGGGAGCCTGTGCCTAGCTCAGGCGTCATCGGGCATCAAGGCAGGATACACCCTGGATGGAGTGCCAACCCATCGCAGGGCACACACACACACACTCTCATTCACTCACGCAATCACACACTAGGGACAATTTTCCAGAGATGCCAATCAACCTACCATGCATGTCTTTGGACCGGGGGAGGAAACCGGAGTACCCGGAGGAAACTCCCGAGGCACGGGGAGAACATGCAAACTCCACACACACAAGGCGGATGGAGGGTGAGGAGAACGTGCTAACCACTAAGCCACCGTGACCCCATACTTAAATCAATGCCTTTTTATTATGAAGTGGTTATTTTTGTACTGTAGATTGATGAGATAAGAAGCTCTACAGCCCATCATTTAATGAACTGATGCTTGAATGTATCGGGCCTTTAATTAGACACTACAGTCACATATCTCAGCGCTTATGTCATTACCGGCTATGCCATAGGGAACACCAATCAAATTAGATCTTAATATCCTAATGGTGTTTTCCTTAAATAAGAGCAGCGGTCAGGTCAGCTAAACCAAACATGCCTGGTCTTGTTCCTACAGAGCAGAAAGAGGCTCAGAGACAGTTCTTATTTGAAGATGGAAGTTTTACACACTGACTACGGCAGTGATGACAAATAATATGTGCTGGTGCTCTGGAGAAGAAAAGGGAAACACTTATTTAAATATCTAAGGGAATACGCTATTTTGCGAACGAGAACACGGTAACGATATACAAAATATATTTTCATACCGATAGATTAAACCCATACACAAGTAATCAGAATGACATGATGCTAAACAAAGATGACAAATATGACAAAAGAGAAAAAAAAACAATATTATTGCTCTAGGTATTTACAGTTGGTGGTTTTCGGCAACTGAAGACGCTTGTTGACGTTACGCGCGGCGTGTTCAGTGTGCCGAAAGGAGACAAATATATTCGCAAGATTAACTTCCCGACACCGAGCAAAGCAAAACTGAAACAGAAGTAGAAGCATGAGACAAACAGAACAGAAAAAGTGAATAAAAGTTTCATTTAAATGAGAATTTCTCACTTAAATGAGATTCCCAAATGGCCTCATCACAGCTCAAGCACTTTAGCTGGCAACATGTTATACAATAATATCTGAAGGTCAAAACAAACACTACAACTTATACATGTTTAAACTAGGGGTGTGACAATATATCAGTATATTCCTCAATAGAATAAAAATAACCAATGTTTTATGTTTTGTCTTGAGGGTAAAAACGACGGCAAAGTAACGATGTCACGATTTAACAGTTAAGCTCGGAATAATCTAAAAGTTATAGACATACGGTCCGTTACATATCGTTTCAGCACTTAAACTTTTTCATTTGAGCAACTTAGACTATTGTAATTTTATAAATCTACAAAAATAGCTTATAATATTAAGAATCGTTTACAAGATAAAAACATGACGCTTGTTAATGTGTAAGAATTCACTCCCTAAATGAGCTGTTATATAAGGAGACACGGTTAAAGCCGATTGTTTTAGTTTTTGTAGCTTGTTAATAAATTTCGAAAGCAATTTATTTTTCCGTATGCGATGTTTAATTTTCATACCATTTAATTTCCACCCCTAATTTAAGCATCGATGTATTTATGCAGATATCTCGTAACACAGTACACCGCTTTACATATTCAAAGCACGTTCAATATTTCTGATTTGTTTATATAAGAAAAGTCTTTGGGAACGATCGCCTTTCACCGACAGATGATACGGACGTACAGCTTTGCACTGAGATGCCGAACCAGACAGCGTGCATTTAACGCATGCAGTGTGTGTATGCGCAAGTCTCGTGTAAAACCAGCAGTTCCCAATCGCAGTCCTGGAGAACCTAAGAAGTGCACGTGACGGACGCTAACACACGTCGAACGAGATGTCTGAATGTGTGTGTGTTCACTCAGACTGATATGGAGAACTGCTGAAGCCATTCAGCTGTTTGTAAAAAGCTCTGTATGAAACATGAGTGCATGATGTTAAAGCGAGAGCTGGACCAAAATGAAATCTACAGTACATCTTTGGGGATTGTGTGCAGCTTACGAAGACAACGCCTGGCTTTTTCTGACTTTTGTGTGTGTGTGTGTGTGTGTGTGTGTGTGTCAGAGGTGGGAGTAAGTCACACATGTGCAAGTCACAAGTAAGTCTCAAGTCATGAATGTCAAGTCAAAGTCAAGTCGAGTCTTTTTTGAATATTTGTCAAGCAAGTCTCAAGTCTCAAATTTGCGCCTTAAGTCTGACTCGAGTCAAGTCGAGTCCCCCATCTCTGAGTCATTTAACTCAATTTCTGAGTCAAGTCTCAAGTCATGAATGTCAAGTCAAAGTCAAGTCGAGTCTTTTTGAATATTTGTCAAGCAAGTCTCAAGTCTCAAATTTGTGCCTTAAGTCTGACTCGAGTCAAGTCGAGTCCCCCATCTCTGAGTCTTTTAACTCAATTCCGAGTCAAGTCTCAAGTCATGAATGTCAAGTCAAAGTCAAGTCGAGTCTTTTTTTAATATTTGTCAAGCAAGTCTCAAGTTTCAAATTTGCACCTTAAGTCTGACTCGAGTCAAGTCATATGACTCGAGTCCCCCATCTCTGGCGTGTGTGTGTGTGTGTGTGTGTGTGTGTGTGTTTTTCCGGACACAATCATGACAGCCAAAGTTTGAAGTTTGGATTTGACAGACAACAAAACACAACAATATAATTTTCTCGTCATTCGATTAGCCGTTTTTGTAGTTAGTCTGTAGTCGTAGCATAATGAGCTATGAAACGTTTGAGGTTTGAAGTGTGTAGCTTTCATTTTTGGCCAAACTATCCCTTTAAACCCGGGCAGCTCAAAGCCAGCGTAGCCCTGCAGGGCGCAGTGTGTAACACCTTCACTACATCATGTTCCAATGTCCCAATTTTTAAGCTCTGTGCTTATAAAACCTTCCAAGTCACTGCTACCTTCACCCCAGGATGAAGCTTATCTTCTTAATAGCAAGGTCTGTATAAATCCAGGCTAACCCAGATGTTCTAGTCGGCATCTGTTTGAATTAGTTTTCTCCAGGTTTTCGTGCTTTGTATGTATCAATGCTAATTATTTCAAATAAATCTGGTTCATATTACAGACATGAAGCACAGGTCATTTTGAAAAAAAAAAAAAAAAAAAAGTAAAAATGCGTTAAAAAAACAAAAAACACTCATCGTCTTGCCATCAGGAGGATCCATAATCACGTCCTCCGTTAAAATATTGCTAATAATCTGTAAAAGCGGTAAAAAATGACCTAAAGGTAGTGAAAATTACTGTAAATGTGTATTAATGCATTTAAGCCCATGTATCCTAGTAAAGAGCAGGAAGTTACGTCCTTGTTACTTTAGCCTTTACCCTTGTGCCTCTATCAGGTACATCGGTATGCATCGACTAATGCCTTCCGTCCTCTAGGAGGCGCCCTACGCACCAGCGTATGCTCCGTGTCTCTGCGTTTACTCAGAGGACCAGCCCCCACTGCACCCAACACACGCGCCGGCTGCTCGAGCGTGTGCGACGTACCTTGAGTGTGTTGTGCGAGCTGATGCTCCGCCGCCGGCCTTCCTCCAGCTGCATCTCGCAGTACAGATCCTCCTCGTCCTCTTCCATGATGTCGGACAGATCCGAACCTCGGCTGCTTTCCGTGTAGTAGTCGTCGCTGTGGGAGTAGTGGTGGTGCTGTGGAGAGACAGAGATTAAGAGAGAGAGAGAGAGAGAGAGAGAGAGAGGATTGTGTAAGTAAAAATAGAGGTGGGGAGGAAGAGGAAGAGAGATAGAAAGAAAGCAAGGAGAGAGGAAAAGATTGAAAAAGATATAGTAGAGTGAACTAAACCACGTCAGAAAGTCCGTGAGGCTTTTTTCGAAGAAGCGGATGGAGATCTTAAGGTCTAAAATTCTAACGTGTCCGACGTCTTACATGTCTGCTCATTTCAGAGCCCCTGAGAAAGTCATCCACCGAGGCTCCTCTCCTCCTGGTTTGGGGCGTGTCGTAAACATCGTCCTCCTCGTCCGAGTGAGGAGTATCGTTCCTCTCACTGAAGATGTTCCTTCTCTCTGGCTGTAACACACACACACACACACAAGGCAGTATTGCAGTATATGAGGAATATGGTCACCATATTGAATCTTTACAGTGAAGAACCATTTGATTATG
>NC_083470.1:24515121-24525121 GCF_030014155.1 Tachysurus vachellii | reverse complement strand
CTCCACTAGAAACTTGGTGCGAGCGCTGCATGGCACGCTGGCACGCACTTCTTGGTCCACCACCACGTTATAACCGCTGACGGATCCCCAGCTGTGTGGCACCAGAGGAGAATCCCAGCTCAAGATCACACTCTTTGCAAGCTGTTTGATAAGCAACAGGCGCCGTGGGTAAGGCACTACGTCTTCTCCGACTTCATCCACGTTCACGTCCATCAAGGCTGTGCTCGAGCTCGTGCCGCACTGCACCAGGGGCTCGTTAACCAAACCAGGACCCACGACGCCCAGCTCGGTGCCCATTCCCATGCTGCTCACGCCGCTGCTGCTGCTCGTCCCTGTGCCCGTGCAGGAGCTCAGGGCCTCCAGTTTCTCTGAGAGCAGCGTACTGAGCGTGCTCACTGCGCTGCTAGGTACTGACGCCGGGCTGCTGCTGTGGTTGAAGGTGAAGTTGAGGTAGGACGGTTCTTTTGAGGACGAGGCGAAGCCGTCCTCATGGACGAAGTCCACGAAGTTGGAAGGGACGAGGCCTTGCTGGCCGTCCAGCAGCTCCCCTGACCGAAGGAAACGTAATGATGTTATAAACATGTACTTAAACATTTGTTAAGGAACACTTGAAACTATTTTCATCTTACAGAACATTACACTGTCATGATCAACACACATTGAGTGACAACACATTCTTAATAAACGAATAAATTTGACATCCTCATTGTTCATTCAGCACACATCTAACTGAGCATGTAGAATTCCAGCATCATCATGTTATTAAGTGCAGATAAAAAAATTTGGTCTGGGAATTAATCATCCATCAAAAGTAGAAAACAGAACAAAAAGTATAATTGATTCTCTCTCTCTCACACACACACACACACACACACACACCTTCATAGAAGCCGTCTTCATCCATGGTCCCGTAAACATAAAGGTACTTCCCGGCCACCAGGGGGAGCTCAGCCTCAGGATGCTCATTAGGGCCGTCATATGGATTATAACTGAACACAAAAGTTATTCATCAGATGTTAGATGATGCCACATGCATCTTAGTGAAAGCACCGAACCTGATCAGTGAGCTGCTGAAGCTGAGAGAGATTACTCACTTATAGCGGGCGACACACAGGCGGACCTTCCCCGTGTACCTGGGCTTGGCACGAGGAGACAGGTTCAACTCTCTCTCCATCTGAAGATGAAAGGTGGAGATCAAATTAATCCTCATTCTGATTAGACATTACACTTTGCAATTTATATGTAAGTAGATTTATAAAAAACTTTTTTCTGGTGCTTTTTTTTTCTCCACTTTTTTTATGTGTGCTGTCATTAATATGCAGTATGAAGTGTGTATTTTGCAGGACGGAGGGTGAAGCGTGGTGTGTTGTGAGGAGGCCAATAATTCCAGCATGAGGACACATTCTGAAGAGACAGATTGGACAATTCACACCCTCGGCTCATATTCTACGTACACACACACACACACACACGCACACACACACACGCGCACAAGCACACACACTCACACACACACACTCACACACACAAACACACACACAAACATACACACACACATGCACACTCACACACACACGCATGCACACACACACACACACACACACACACACACACTCACACACACACACACACTCTCACACACAAACGCACATTCACACACACACGCACACACACACACACGCACACACACACTCACACACGCACACACTCACACACTCACACACACACACACTCACACACAAACGCACATTCACACACACACACGCACACACACACACACACACACACGCACACACACACACACGTTCGCGCCAGTCTCCTGGCATGTTAGACTAAACTGTGTTATTAAATGCGCTCATACTGCGGCTGTGATCATTACCACTGGGCTGTTTTCGATGCACGACCTCGATGCACTCTGGCCGTTAAAGCCGCAGTAAGACTAAATGCTGTTTACATCAAAACTCTGTGACTACGCTGAGGTAAAATTTAAGTTCTAAGATCTTGTTACCATAACCCAGAACTACGGGTGGGACGTGGTAGCGGTAGGGCTAGACCCCAAAAACACCATCTTAATCAAATTCACACCAACTCTACAGAAACTGGATCAGATGTAAATTTCGTTCAGACCGCCCTCAGTCGGTGTACTCTGCATTCTCAGCTTTCTATTTTAGTTTACTAACAACAATAACAGCTGACTAATGCGATTAAACCCGATCCTGGTGTCACTAATGAAACGGTCCGATGCTCAGTCCTGCGTGTGAACATTCAGTGTGTAATGGCGGTCTGATCGATCGCTCGATTGACCGACACATTGACCGGTTGACTCACAGCAGCAGTGAAGATGGGCCGGACCTCGGAAAGACAGGTTCGGCGGGGGCTGGAGGGCGTGCTCCGCGACAGGAAGCTGGGTTTGACGGACAGCAGCTCCGCCTTCTCTCCCGCGCTCATCTGCAGAGGTCGGATGAACTCCGAGATCACGGACTTGCTCAAGGATCCTTCGCTTCCTGCATGACACACGACACACAGCTGATACCATGATCCAGTGTACTGTATGTAGGAAACATAAATCAGTGGTGGAGCGGCTTGACGTCAAGTAGTCATCGTTAGTTCCCGTTTGTTTTCATTCATAATCCATTTCTAGTTACATTCAATGATGTTCATGTAATCACTTACGTCGTAGTAGCTACAAAGATATGTCTCATTTTCTCTCTTTGTCTTAGTCTTTAGGCTCAACAGGACAAATACAGTTTATTTAACAAACCGCTCTGTCCTAATGACTGTTAAAAGCACTGACAATGGAGACTCCTTCACAGAAAAAAGAATAAAGTGAAATAATCTCCTCAATGATTACACACTTCATCCAACAAGCAAGAGCGTCCGCTTAGGCCAACCATCGGAGGTGCACCGTCTGTCCAATCAAACTCAAAGTGCTGCGGTGTGAATCATCTGATACCTGAGAGTAACACGATGCCTACGAGTCCAGTAATTTTATCACACGCCCTGTATTACTGTTCCACCGACATCCACAGAACGTGCTGTCTGTCTGCAGCTCCATCTATCTTCACAGCTAATCATCCATACAACTGCTCCATCTCCAGCTAAAGGTCAGCTTTACATGCTCCCAGCATGCACAGGGACGTAATAACCGCAGGGTTCTGACAGGGGAGAGCGAGCGTCGTCTGATCGATGGCTTCATTACAGTACGTGACTATAGACTCCATATCCATTTCTTGTCCAGAGCAGCACCACACACCTGCTGCCATGTGCTTCCTCACGTCTCTAGGTCTCAGAACAGACAAACTTCAACACTGTCTGAAAGTTCTTCTTAAAATAAATGATAACTATTTGAACTGGAACCATTTCTCAGTCATTTGCTAATAAATCTGAGAAAATTGTTGCCATTCCCAAAAGCTATGTCTAGTTTTACAAAAAAATCTATTAACGCCAGTCATTCGCTAGCTTATGCTTAGCATCCACATTTCCTAATTTCTTAGCAACGGTGTCACTAAGCTAGTTCTAATTAGCACTAAGATAATATTATATAATATAAGATAAGATATACCATTTTTAATCTAAGCTATTTAGCGCTTCTCGCGTGTGTCTGTAGTGAGTGTTACATTGTGTGTTCACCTTGCATAACAATAGTAAGAACCATGCATGCAAATCGTATATAAAATTCACAGATGTTTATTCTGTTTATATATAAATGATGATCTCAATAAAGGTCTATAAAAGTAGTAACATGTCTATATATTGGATTCAACAATTTGCATGAATTTACTGCATAAAAGTCTACAGATCTACCAGCTCCAGTTGGACTCTGTGATACTAAGAGGAGATCTGAACTCCATGTGATCCTTACACCAGTACAACACTTGTCTGACTGTATATTTGTAATCACACCATCTAGTGTCACCCATATGAGGATGAGGTTCCCCTTTGAGTCTGGTTCCTCTCAAGGTTTCTTCCTTTAACAAGCTAAGGGAGTTTTTCCTTGCCACTGCTGCCTGAGTCACCTCAGACTTGCTCATTGGGGATAAATACATATACATACATACATACATACATACATACATACATACATACATACATACATACATACATACACACTGTGAACTATATATATCTTGAATTTTTATCATATTAATTCTTTATACTACTCCTTATGTTTATCTTCTGTTCTATGTTTATGTTCTGTAAAGCTGCTTTGAGACAATGTCCATTGTAAAAAGCGCTATACAAATAAACTTGAATTGAATTGAAGTTTAAAATAAGCATTGGATTAAATGTCCTCTTAATGATACGAGAGAGTTATCCAACAATAACTTACAGAAACAAACAAACCAACTAACCAACCAACCGACCAACTGACCAACCAACTAGCCAAATAATCATCCAACCAAATGATTTTGAAACCATGAAACCTTTTGGTTATAAGTCCAAGTTTACATATGTGTGTGTGTGTGTGTGTGTGTGTTGCACACCCTTGCCCAGGCCGTTGAGGAGAGCACAAAGTGAAGGTGTTTTGCTGGGCGAGTCTGGCGAGTCTCCTCCCGTCAGCTGTCCAGACCCGAGCAGGTCCAACTTCCCAGCCTGCACCCTGAATCGCTCCAACTCCTTCGAAAGCATGTTAAATTGCTCGCTCTGACTCCGACATCGCTCCTCCAACTCCCTCACCTTCGCCTGAGCGAGACACACACACACACAAAAAAAAAAAACGGGTGGAAGAAACAGAACAGGGGACAGAAATAAATAAGAAAAGTGAGCGATGCGTAGAAGAGAGTGTGACAGATAAAGGAGGCGGAAAAAGGAGTGACGGAGACAGAAAACGAGAAATTAACTGCAGGAAGATTAACATGGCTAAACTATACACAAGTGACTGAAAGTATTCCTGGGAAAATCTCGGACTTTCCTGGTCGGAATCTTGCGCACCTGCCCTCATGGTCAAAAGGGCAGAACGTTACGTTTTACGTTACCTCCTTTTCGCTTTCGGCGCTTTCTTTTTTTTCATTAGCTAGTTTCTCATCTCAATGACCATTTATGACAAAAATCCTGAACGTCCAACACAAACCTCGCTGTGAGAAATGTCTAGCCTGAAGTTGAGAAAAATACAGCTTTGGTGTAAGGACTGTGAGTAAAAGTCTCTGAAACAGTAGGGCAAAAAGATAATCTGTTTAAAGGAACGTTTATGTCTAAGATGTGTGTTAAGTTTTTAAACGTGTGTCTGTGTCCATGTTCTGTTTTTTTTTTTCTTCAAAAAATACCACAGAAACACATTTAGTTCAGAACTCGGGAGTCCAAACGGAGCATATATAAAGAAACCTACCGTTACTATTACTTCCTAAAGTTATCAGTTAATGAAAGAAAAGAACACGTCATGTACTTTTTATTTATTTCTAGTTCAATTCAATGCTCTGGAGTGTCCACGATAGCTAGACGGATAACTCTTGTTCCCTCGGCAGCCGATTTTCTCGGATCGTCGCGTTGGCGACTTCTTCGAGGTTTTTCTTTCTATTCTTTTACGTTACAGCAGCTGTGATCTGGATCCGCAGTCAGATCCGCCGCATTGATAGACCAATCAGAACGGAGAATTAACCAGGATTGTGCGGGGACTGTAGTCAGCTTGTTTACAGCTCCGCGTGCGGCACGAATGACGTATGAACGTTCAGCCGAAGGTTGATGAGAACGCTGGAAACCCGGAAGCCGTGTCTCAAGTCACATACTATGACGTAATACTTTAAAACTTTGACTACTGTTACTTTTAAACAAGAATCGGTAGCAAACTAAAGGGTCCTGGGATCGGACCGGACTTGACGGATCGATAGGGGTGGACGTGTTTGAATTGTAGGACGTGACATTGTCCCATGTGCCATAATATAAATAGTGTAACAGAGAAGTAAGTATATGATTGGAGACACAGCTGTAAACACATGTAAAGTAGAAAGCAGTGTGTGGTTAGCATCCCAGTCTCACTGGGGGTTGAAGCGTTTGTGTTAGCAATCCGAGCAAGACGAAGGAGGTCCATGCAACAAACGAGCAGAGGGTCAGTTAGTAAGCTTTCACTAACACTTTCCTCTGGATGTTGGCTAGAATCTGGTCCCTTACTAGGTAGCACGCTATTTTGTTTTAGAGAGTTTGTCTTTTTTGTTTTCATCCTTTGGTTTGTCTTGATTTTGTACATGTGCTCGTTGGCTAGAAGTCGAAATTGAAACGGGACACAACAAGACAAATGAGTAATATGGTTAAGGACCCAGACATGGAGGCTGAACTCAGAACATTCCGGGTTAAGCTTCTTAAAATCGCATCGCAGCACAACGATCATTGGCGAGGAAACTCAGACCCTGATTGGTCACCCAAATCCTTAACCAATGAGCTAACTCATTCAAATCCAATACTGAAGAATAAAAAAGGACCAAAAAAAAACATGCTGGAGTGTTTTGGGATTTGGAATTTGATGTTGTTTTGTTTATTATATGCTAATTATCAGCTAAAATAATGACAGTCGTGCTGCTTTACTTGCGTAAAACTATTATCATTTTGTAAAACAGTCACAATTTTAATGCCGATTCTTTGAGAAAGCTTAAAAATTTGTGTCTAGTTTGATTTGTTTTCTTCGCTGAAATTTTGATTTCCTCTTCGTTTCCTCGGTTATTTAAATCAGTCATAAGGCGCTCATAAAGCCTGCTATACAGCGTCAGTGTTTATGACGCTGCTGCTAAGAAACTGTGTTCATTCTAATGTTACTGCATGAAATATTGTTTGAACATTCAGTATTCACATACAGTAAATACACTGGTCGGTCGGCGCTGTTTCTGTTACTGTTTACTGTTTATTGTCTTTTGTGTATTGCATTTTTTGTACTTTTTGTATTGTCTTGTAACTTTGTGTCTGCACTGTCTTTTGTCCTGCACTGTCTTTTGTCCTGCACTGTCTTTTGTCCTGCACTGTCTTGTCTGTCTTGTTTGTCTTGTCCTGCACTGTTTGCACCAGGTTGCACAGTTGCACTTTATGTGGCTAAGACTACTTATAAGTCTTTAGCCCTGTCTTAGTTTTATGTAGCACTATGATCCTGGAGAAACGTTGTCTCATTTCACTCTCATTGTACTGCAACAGCTATATATGGTTGAAATGACAATAAAAGCTTCTTGACTTGACTTGACTTGACTAATACATGTAGTACATAAGGAGGTACAGGTGACCGAACCTCATCATCCCTCACCCTGTTAGTTTTGAAGTTTGAGACAGAATATAATAAGAGCTGAATAAACGACAGAGTCATCGAAGGTGATATAAAGATCAGACAAACTATTTAACGTGTTAGTCTTTTCACTGAGATGTAGAGTCAGAAATCCGGTCAGAAATCACTGCTGGACTCATGCACTGAATTTATTATTCTAATATTTCATCTCTAATTTCAACAGAATTAACAATATCAAGAGTTTGTTGAGTTTTAATGAGAAAGTCAATATTTTCTCAATTTTCCCTTCATTCCAAACGTAGCCCAACAGCCAAGACTTTACTTATTAACTCAATACACCCCAAAATCTTTACAATATCTAACAGATTTACTCTCAAGGTATAAAAGCACGGGGGTCACGGTGGCTTAGTGGTTAGCACGTTCGCCTCACACCTCCAGGGTTGGGGGTTCGATTCCCGCCTCCACCTTGTGTGTGTGGAGTTTGCATGTTCTCCCCGTGCCTCGGGGGTTTCCTCCGGGTACTCCGGTTTCCTCCCCGGTCCAAAGACATGCATGGTAGGTTGATTGACATCTCTGGAAAATTGTCCGTAGTGTGTGATTGTGTGAGTGAATGAGAGTGTGTGAGTGTGTGTGTGTGCCCTGTGATGGGTTGGCACTCCGTCCAGGGTGTATCCTGCCTTGATGCCCGATGACACCTGAGATAGGCACAGGCTCCCCGTGACCCGAGGTAGTTCGGATAAGCGGTAGAAGATGAGAGAGAGAGTGAGTATAAAAGCACAACGAGACTAAAAAGTCTGAAACCGTATTGAAAATACTGAACAAAAAATATTAAAACGATAAAATTTATCAGCATTGAAAATCTTGAATAGACAAATTTAAAATTTAAACACACCGTTTGTAGTTTGCCGCAAACGCAAAACCAAACTAGGGGCGAAACCAATTACGAAGCGATTCCTAGTGAATTTTCTAGTAACATTTCCAAAGAAATATTTATTACATGGAACTTTTCACTAATAAAATAATTTGTATTAAATCCAGAAAAAACAAACAAAATATAAGCTTTTTTAAATGTATTTTTAATTTCGGATCCCATACGAATCACTTCAATACGTTTAAACGTCAGACTTTGGGGCGGGGGGAAGGGCGTGTCAAGGGGGCGGAGTCATACCAAATATCACTGAGGGAAGCATGATGATGTTACGGAAAGATTAAGGGGCTTTTTACACCTGGTCACTTCATGCGTTTTCTGTGATCAGATATCTATCCGATGGTAAAAAGACCAGGTCTAAATGCCCTCAGAAACGTTTTCCAGACGGATATAAATCCGATGGTACAAACCACTTCAGGAGGTGGTCTGGGACGCGTTTCAGATGAAACTGGACAGGTGTAAATGAATGTGGTTGTTCAAGCCACATACGTCAGCGCTATACTCCTCCCAAACGGAAGTACGTCACTCGCAGGTGACTCACGAGTCGTGCATCGCGCCAGAAACAAATATGTTTCCCCATCAGTGCTGCTCCCATCTTTCACCCAGGCGTCTCGTTTGGTCTTAAAATGCACTGCTGCCGCCAGCGAAAATGCAGCAAACAGTAAATGCTGTTTTTTGTAGCAACCCCATACACCAAAGCGTGTTCTGTTTCAATTACCCCGGAAATGAGGTAAAATATATTAGCATTTTGGGCGGGAGCAGAAAGATCGGATCGATATCCGATTCGCCGAGACGCATTTATGTGGCCTGATGTAAATGGAACAGTTTTAACAAATCAGACAGCTATCGGAACAGAGACAACACACAAAGTGACCGGGTGTAAAAAGACCCTTAGAGAGCAGATTTTGGAGTGTCGCAGACTTTCAGTCATGGCTGATTGCTTCAGTTGGAACAACGGAGGTGAAACAAAAACAGATCATTTATATGATCTGATCCACGCTAAAAAAAAAATCCAAGCTAGCTAGACAGCTAAAGTTAGTCGTTTATTCAACCAGTGAACAATTTTGCTCCGGTGATATAAAGTTTATACGTTTGAGCTGTGAGTCCATTTCTGCCTGACTATTTATGACTCGCTCGTTTTGTGAAAGGATGTTAGTTTTCTATCTTTGGCACTAAAGTCTTCGTGATCAGGTTTGTTTAACTTAACTTTGGACTAAAAGATGAAATCTTAACAAATCTTAATAAACAAAACCAAACCAAACAAAGATAAAAAGAACTTTTACACTGATACAAAACATCCCACAGATGAACGTAGCTCGTTTCAAGCTTCTCTTCATCTTGGGCTGGAGGACGATAGAAAGATGACTACAGGCTACGCTACGAGGAACACATTCCTGAGACGGAAAAAGGGCGGGAAGGAAAGAAAGGGGGGGAAAAAATGGGAGAAACACGTTAAGGGGAAAAAATAACTGGCCAATACCTGCATGCTGTCCAAGTGATTCTGTATAATGCAAAGAAAGACCAATAAGACAGTGACAAGAGATGTGAGAAAACCAAATCACTCTCGCAAACAGTCTGAATTATTTGAGAAAAATAAACAAACAAACAAACAAATAAATAAATAAATAATGCAGAAATCATGCAACATCTTTTGAAACATGAGTGAGAACCATTTATATGGATATAAATGCACAGATATGAGAAGGTGTGCTGCGGAAATTAAAAGAAATAATAATAATAATAATAATAATAAAGTCGCCGGTTGACGTCATGAGCGACGAAAGCGTGAAACAAATTTCGCTGTAAATTTCCAGATGAGGCGATAACGTATCTATAGATATAGAGATGTCCGACTGCACACAAAAAAAGGGTCT
>NC_083470.1:24487621-24510121 GCF_030014155.1 Tachysurus vachellii | reverse complement strand
GGAAAGAGAGAGACCAGACAGAGAGAGAAGGAGAGGGGGAGAGCTGAGAAAGAGGGAAATGATGGAAAGAGAGAGACCAGACAGAAAGAGATGGAGAGGGGGAGAGCTGAGAAAGAGGGAAATGATGGAAAGAGAGAGACCATACAGAAAGAGATGGAGAGGGGGAGAGCTGAGAAAGAGGGAAATGATGGAAAGAGAGAGACCAGAGAGAGAGATGGAGAGGGGGAGAGCTGAGAAAGAGGGAAATGATGGAAAGAGAGAGACCAGACAGAAAGAGATGGAGAGGGGGAGAGCTGAGAAAGAGGGAAATGATGGAAAGAGAGAGACCAGAGAGAGAGAGAGATGGAGAGGGGGAGAGCTGAGAAAGAGGGAAATGATGGAAAGAGAGAGACCAGAGAGAGAGAGATGGAGAGGGGGAGAGCTGAGAAAGAGGGAAATGATGGAAAGAGAGAGACCAGAGAGAGAGAGATGGAGAGGGGGAGAGCTGAGAAAGAGGGAAATGATGGAAAGAGAGAGACCAGAGAGAGAGATGGAGAGGGGGAGAGCTGAGAAAGAGGGAAATGATGGAAAGAGAGAGACCAGAGACAGAGAGATGGAGAGGGGGAGAGCTGAGAAAGAGGGAAATGATGGAAAGAGAGATACCAGACAGAGAGAGATGGAGAGGGGGAGAGCTGAGAAAGAGGGAAATGATGGAAAGAGAGAGACCAGACAGAGAGAGATGGAGAGGGGGAGAGCTGAGAAAGAGGGAAATGATGGAAAGAGAGAGACCAGACAGAAAGAGATGGAGAGGGGGAGAGCTGAGAAAGAGGGAAATGATGGAAAGAGAGAGACCAGACAGAAAGAGATGGAGAGGGGGAGAGCTGAGAAAGAGGGAAATGATGGAAAGAGAGAGACCAGAGAGAGAGAGATGGAGAGGGGGAGAGCTGAGAAAGAGGGAAATGATGGAAAGAGAGAGACCAGACAGAAAGAGATGGAGAGGGGGAGAGCTGAGAAAGAGGGAAATGATGGAAAGAGAGAGACCAGAGAGAGAGAGATGGAGAGGGGGAGAGCTGAGAAAGAGGGAAATGATGGAAAGAGAGAGACCAGAGAGAGCGAGATGGAGAGGGGGAGAGCTGAGAAAGAGGGAAATGATGGAAAGAGAGAGACCAGAGAGAGAGAGATGGAGAGGGGGAGAGCTGAGAAAGAGGGAAATGATGGAAAGAGAGAGACCAGAGAGAGAGATGGAGACGGGGAGAGCTGAGAAAGAGGGAAATGATGGAAAGAGAGAGACCAGAGAGAGAGAGATGGAGAGGGGGAGAGCTGAGAAAGAGGGAAATGGAAAGAGAGAGACCAGACAGAGAGAGAAGGAGAGGGGGAGAGCTGAGAAAGAGGGAAATGATGGAAAGAGAGAGACCAGACAGAAAGAGATGGAGAGGGGGAGAGCTGAGAAAGAGGGAAATGATGGAAAGAGAGAGACCAGACAGAAAGAGATGGAGAGGGGGAGAGCTGAGAAAGAGGGAAATGATGGAAAGAGAGAGACCAGAGAGAGAGAGATGGAGAGGGGGAGAGCTGAGAAAGAGGGAAATGATGGAAAGAGAGAGACCAGACAGAAAGAGATGGAGAGGGGGAGAGCTGAGAAAGAGGGAAATGATGGAAAGAGAGAGACCAGAGAGAGAGAGATGGAGAGGGGGAGAGCTGAGAAAGAGGGAAATGATGGAAAGAGAGATACCAGACAGAGAGAGATGGAGAGGGAGAGAGCTGAGAAAGAGGGAAATGATGGAAAGAGAGAGACCAGAGAGAGAGATGGAGAGGGGGAGAGCTGAGAAAGAGGGAAATGATGGAAAGAGAGAGACCAGAGAGAGAGAGATGGAGAGGGGGAGAGCTGAGAAAGAGGGAAATGATGGAAAGAGAGAGACCAGACAGAGAGAGATGGAGAGGGGGAGAGCTGAGAAAGAGGGAAATGATGGAAAGAGAGAGACCAGAGAGAGAGATGGAGAGGGGGAGAGCTGAGAAAGAGGGAAATGATGGAAAGAGAGAGACCAGAGAGAGAGAGATGGAGAGGGGGAGAGCTGAGAAAGAGGGAAATGATGGAAAGAGAGAGACCAGACAGAGAGAGATGGAGAGGGGGAGAGCTGAGAAAGAGGGAAATGATGGAAAGAGAGAGACCAGACAGAGAGAGATGGAGAGGGGGAGAGCTGAGAAAGAGGGAAATGATGGAAAGAGAGAGACCAGACAGAGAGATAAAGAGAGAGTTAGATAGAAAAAATAGATATATAAAGAGAGGGGTAAGAGAGTGAGAGTGGGGGCAGATATACAGGGAGAGACAGATTGAGAGAGATGAAGAGAGAAAAAGAAAGAGAGAAAGAGCGAGAGAAAAGCAATAAAGAGATAGAGAGTAAAAGCTATAAAGGTGAGGGTTAATATTGCTCAAACTGGCCCTTGTTTTTCTCATCACTCCGTCCTTTCAGTAAATCGCTCTCTGGACTCTGAGTGATTCGAATCCCTCGTGTCAAAAGGAGACTGAGAGAAAAAGAAATCCCCCCAGTTTGATCTCACCACAGAGGGCTTTCACAGGTGAGACCGGCGGCTGAAAGGTGGGGCAGTGAGATCAGAAAATATGAAAGGATTATATGTATTACATCACAGGCTCAAGAAGTGGGGGCAGTTTATCTGAAGGGTGGCTACACTGAGCCTTTATAACACAGTCATAAGCATGGCATAAAGCTTTTATCAACACATATTAGCACTGTATGTAAGTTAATAGTTTGTCTTTACTTCTGTCAAAAGAGCAGAAAATGACCGATAAACGTTAATACAAATCATCATTCAGCAAACTATTGAGTAGAAACGTCTGAGAAAACGAGTAACGACGACAGGACGGGTAATCGGTTAACCTGCTTGTTAGCTAACAAATTACCACAAACTATCTCTTCCTCTTCCTCTTCCTCTTCCTCTTCCTCTTCCTCTCGCTAACTTCTGCCAGGTGAACGCGTCGATCTCGCTCGCAGTTCGCTTCCTAATTCGGCGTCACTGTCGCAGCTTCGCGCTCACAGAGTCGATTTCGTTCTGGACGCGCCTCTCTAACCTCCTTCTTGTCTCTGACTCTGTGTCTTCTGCAAAATCGATCGAAAAGAGATTCTCTTCGCCTAGACGACTTTTCAGACACCTTAATAAGTTTCAACTGTACGGAAAAAAAATTTTTAGTGAAGTAAAAATAGGACCTTCCCTCTTTCAAGTGCACTTTAGAAGTGCTTGAAAGCAGAGACGGCAGGAGGTTCAGGTTCTCTATTGATCAGGGAAGTAAGTGATGATAAAAGAGCTGGGACAGGCATGTGCACACACACACACACACACACACACACATGTGCACAGCTGATCCACATAACCTAGATTTTTAAATAAATAAATAGATTAAAAAATAAATGTGGAAATCTCTGTGGAAATGCTTGGGGGGGTAAAAACTTTTGCAAACCACCCTACAGTATGAGCTGCGGTCAATACAAAGTGAATTAGGTTTACGTGATAAGAGAACCACTGCGTGTAGATGGCATATATACCCTGACGAGAGAAGATATAGAGCATGCGAGCAGGTTTTATAAGGATGGATAGGTTTTACGTTAAAGGACGCCAAAGCGACGGGGTTTTTAACCTCCACCTCCTGCTTCCGACTGTTCGAAGCGAAGCTGCATCTGTTCTTACAGAATCATCCAGTGTCCCGACAGCAAGTGTTCAGAATGTGTAGGACAAGTAGATCCTCCATGTGCCACGTTTTGCCGTCGTCTCTGTTTGCGTGCCTTTAATAATAAACCTTATTATCATTACGCTAATTTCTGTGTAAATATTAGCGCTTATTGTTTAAAAGTGTCAGCGCATGTTATCGCATCATTTCTTGAGCTGTTACGTGATTGGCTGATTAGATAATAGCATGAATGTTCCCGTGATCGTATGTCTATATATCCATCCATCCATTTACTGAAGCACTTATCCAACACAGGGTCTCATGAAACCTTGGATTTATTCCAGGAGACTCAGGGCACAAGACGGGGGACACCCTGGACGGGGGACACCCTGGACGGGGCACCAACCATCACAGGGTACAATCGTCTAGTGCTTGCTAGTATTACGAACAGTGTTCCTCTCCACTTTGAGTCTGGTTCCTCTCAAGTCTATTTATTTATATGAATTCGAATTTTAGGCTGTCATTCTATCATTCTATCATTCTAACATTTCTTTCTTTCTTTCTTTCTTTCTTTCCTTCTGTCTGTTTGTTTTTCTTTCTTTCTTTCCTTCTGTCTGTCTGTCTGTTTTTCTTTCTTTCTTTCTCTTTCTTTCTTTCTTTCTTTCTTTCTTTCTTTCTTTCTTTCTTTCTCTTTCTTTCTTTCTTTCTTTCTTTCTTTCTTTCTTTCTTTCCTTCTTTCTGTTTGTTTTTCTTTCTTTCTTTCGTTTGTTCTTTCTTTCTTTCCTTCTGTCTGTCTGTCTGTCTGTTTTTCTTTCTTTCTTTCTTTCTTTCTTTCTTTCTTTCTTTCTTTCTTTCTTTCTTTCTTTCTTTCTTTCTGTTTTTCCTTCTTTCTTTCTTTCTTTCTTTCTTTCTTTCTTTCTTTCTTTCTTTCTTTCTTTCTTTCTTTCTTTCTTTCTTTCCTTCTGTCTGTCTGTCTGTTTGTCTCTCTGTTTTTCTTTCTTTCTTTCTTTCTTTCTTTCTTTCTTTCTTTATTTTCTTTCTCCTCCTGAAAATCATACAAAATGAACCTTGTTGTTTGAATGATGCATTTGAATTCCTTTCATAAAGAAAAAGAAACTTTTTACAATTCCTCTAATGAGCCTGAATAATAATTTTAATAATTTTCTTGTCATGTATTTGAATCAAATTGAATTGAATTTGATCGTCAGTGTGTCGCTGTGGTGTAAGAGGAAAAGAGGAAAAGAGGAAAAGTCTCTATTTTGCTCTCGCAGCCAGTCACCGTAAAGCAAACAGTAAATATCATCAATCTAGCGTGAAATATATCTCTAATGATATCACATTTCCCATGAGCTCACTTAGCAAGGCATCAGGGAGCTGTTACAGTCCCTTTCCAAGTGATCGCTCCCTCCCTCCCTCCCTCCCTCTCTCCCTCCCTCCCTCCTTCGCTTCCTTCATCATTGTCTCCGTCTTTCTCTCTCACACTATACCCCTCTATCCCTCTCGCCCCTTTCTGGGATGATTCATAAAAGTGTAATGAAGGGATCTTTTTTTTTTAGCCACGCTGACGTTTGTCAACACACCTCCGTCACTTGGGCTCTCTGTCAGCCAGACATGGAGACGTGTTTACCCCTGAAAAGTGTGACTCAGACGCAGTTACAGGTAGACAGACAAAACAAAGCGATTGAAGATGCCAGGAGTCAGACATAACCAACAGAAACAAACACCGGGATCAAATAATAATGAGCTAAAAACTAACTGAGTGTAAATAACAACACGTCTTGGTTTTATTCCTCTCATCTCTTAACAACTTACGAACTATTACGATTTTTAACGTTAATCACACTTTTTTTTTTATCCATTTCTACTTACATCCTTTTATCACTAACATTATAGCAGCTATAAAGATCTTTACCAGCTTTTCTCTATTGAAACTAACATAATTAGCAAATAAGACATGGCTCAGTAAAGAGAACATATTTATTTATTTATTTATTTATTTAGCCGATATCATGAAGATGAGTGTTTGTTTCAAGCAAAAGTGTAATATCCAATGTAATATATGTCTGTCTGATAATGCTTCGTATCATTTTGAGAGCCGGCGGCAGATAATACATCACACACACACACACACACACACACACACACACGAATACATACACAATACACACACACACGAATACATACACATTGGATCAAGAGGCTGAATCTCAGTGATCAGCATCCTACCTCATGCCAATAACACCAACCAGTCAGGAAATTGCATTTCTCTTTCACTCTTTCTCTCGCACTCTTTCATCCCTCAGTGTCTCAGACAGTGGAGGAGGTGTGGCCTCTTTGATCTCACCACATAACCAGAAATTAATTTTTGTACATTTTCAAAAAGGGTGCCAATAATTTTGTAGTTTAGAATTCTGTGTTCTTATGGTGTTTCTGTCTTTTTCTCTCTGTCTCTGTCTCTCTCTCTCTCTCTCTCTCTCACACACACACACACACACACAGGTAATACCTAGCGGAGGAGTTGAGGGAAGGTATATTGCTTCCTGCCTCTGCTTCCAGCTGACACACATCATCTATAAACCTGCGTAATAAACTCATCCGTTTGAGAGCGAGTGGGCGGTCACTCCCATGCTGCACTGGGAGACGCAGAAAGCCCTCTGATTGGACGAGAGGATCCTGAGGGGCCAGGGATGAACAGCCCAAGGCCGCTTACCTGCTCACACTCTGTGGTCTTCTGGATGTCGGTGAGTGAGTGCACATTTAAATGCGTTTTCCTCTGCAAAACATTCTGGAGCTCACTCTCCTGAGGACAAACACACACACACACACACACACACACACACAGATTCTCAATTATTCCTACAAAAGATTTAGGCTTTTTTGGATGAATAAAGTATGTGTGTGTGTGTGTGTGTGTGTGTGTGTGTGTGTGTGTGTGTGTTAGAGAAATGAAATGAAAGGAAGGGGAGAAAAAGGAAAGGAATAGAAAGGAAAGGAAATGAATGGGAAAGAAAGGGGAGAGAAAGGGAATGAAAAGGAAACAAAAGAGAGAAGAGATGAGAAGAGATGAGAAGAGAAGAGAAGAGAAGAGAAGAGAAGAGAAGAGAAGAGAAGAGAAGAGAAGGGGGAAGGGAAGAGAAGAGAAGAGAAGAGAAGAGAAGAGAAGAGAAGAGAAGAGAAGAGAAGAGATGGGAAGGGAAGAGAAGAGAAGAGAAGAGAAGAGAAGAGAAGAGAAGAGAAGAGAAGAGAAGAGAAGAGAAGAGAAGAGAAAGGAAGGGAAGGGAAGAGAAAGGAAGGGAAGAGAAGAGAAAGGAAGAGAAGAGAAAGGAAGGGAAGGGAAGGGAAGAGAAGAGAAGAGAAGAGAAGAGAAGAGAAGAGATAATCATGACACATTTCACATGTATGTATCATTTGCATTTGAAAATCACACTCTGTGCCTTTAATAGCTCTGTGTAATTAGCATAACATCCCAAATCACAGGATAAGACTAAAAGGGTATAGACAGGATAAGACTCTCTCTCTCTCTCTCTCTCTCTCTCTCTCTCTCTCAGCATGGATGGAGAGATTAAGCAGTGTTCCTTATTGCGGAGAGAAACTTAATTACACTCTATCAACATCCAGAGGGCACGTCTGTAACACCACTTAAACCCCGACAGCCGCCGCTCTTCAGCTCCAGACCACGAGCAGTCATGAGCCTGTAATATATAGACGAAGTCTGTAGATTTAATTAACGTCCTCTTATTGAACAGCGTCACTAGACTGACACATCCACACTCAGGCACGACCACTGTGATGTGGGTTTGTTTAACGAGCATGTGGAAAAGCTCTAACACTGGCATGACCACGCTGTAGAATTCCTGTGCAAGAAACCTCAGAACAGTGACCATGAACTCCAGCTGACTTCTGAGCCAATCAGTGGAGGAGTGTGATAAACCTGACAGGAAGTCCCTGAAGACACTGCTGGCTTTTCTACCTGACAGGACCGGGGCTGTTAATAAAGCGAGCTCAGGTGCAAACAAGTATTAGGAATGGAACGAATCACAGGTCTCGATGATCTGTTGGTATGTGATTCACTGTTTCACTGATAAACTGGAAATAAAGTTCATGTACAACCTGAGGATTGTTCAGGAAAGTTTCCAAAGGTCCAAAAAAAAAAAAAAAAGTATGAGGAAACGAAATGAAAGGTATGGAGGAAACGGAAGGAAAAAAAGACAGGAAAAATAGAAATGTAAAAAAAAAAAAAAAGGAAAGGAATCGAGAGGAAAAGCAAAGAAAAATTAATTTAAAGAAAGAAAGAAAGAAAGAAAGAAAGAAAGTGAAAGGAATGCGAGAAGAAATGGAAGGAAAGAAAAAAGAAATGTAATAAAAAATCGAGAAGAAAAGAAAGGGATGAAAAAAGGAAAGGAAATAAAGAAAAAAAAATAATTGAAAGAAAGAAAGAAAGAAAGAAAGAAAGAAAGAAAGAAAGAAAGAAAGAAAGAAAGAAAGAAAGAAAGAAAGTGAAAGGAATGCGAGAAGAAATGGAAGGAAAGAAAAAAAGAAATGTAATAAAAAAGGAAAGGAACTGAGAGGAAAATTAAGGGATGGGAAAGGGGAAAGGAAATAAAGAAAAGAAAAAAAAGAATGTTATAAAGGAAAGAAAGAAAGAAAGAAAGAAAGAAAGAAAGAAAGAAAGAAAAAAAGAAAGAAAAAAAGAAAGAAAGAAAGAAGAGGAATGGGAAGGGAGAAAAAGAAAAGAAACTAATTCAAATAATTAAAAAAAGTTGAAAAAAAAAATTCTAAATTTTAGCAAATCAAAATGAATCCAAGTTCAAGATAATAGCATTAAACACAAGATGTCGTCATGTAAACTAAACTAACTGTTCATCTGATCACGATGACTGAATGTTACGTTCATTTCACCTGCGTAACGCGCAACACCGACTTTAACGCACAACGTACAATAGTGTAACGACCTCTGCCATGCTAGCTAGCGACCTAAACGCAGCACTGTACTGTTAATAGCCATTAGCCAGCTAAGGTAATTGATGCATCTGACGTCAGTAGACACCCGAGTTCACTAACCACCTAGCTAAAATTAGCCTAGTGTATTATGTAACATTATAAGCTAGCAAGCGACGTGAATTAGATTAGTGGGGAATTAAGTTAGCTACAGTCAGAGGAATTTCTCTCTACACGTCTACTCGGTTGTGATTAGATGCAGGAGAAATGAAAGGAGACACGTTCACCAAAACAAGGATGACCAAGCAACCAGGAAAGAGAAAAGACGCAAACAGAACACACACACACACACACACACACACACACACAAATATGCCACTTTCATACATACACACAGTGCAGAGTCTCATAAACGCTCTGCAGTCACTATTCCCTGCAGTCAATTCCAATCTGTCCTGCACTAAGCCATGATTGCATTGGCATCCCACTCGCACTGCATCGATCCAGAATTACGCCGAACGCACGATAGACTGAGAGTCGGACTCTGGGACTCTGAGTCAGAGAGTGAGAGAGAGAGAGAGAGAGAGAGAGAGAGAGAGAGGAAGATGGCAATAGGGTGATAAGATGTGAGGAGAACAGAGATAAGGATGAAGAACTCTTCGAGACAGGACGAGAGACAGAGCAATGTGTTTCTTTCTAATCCTAAATGAAACGAACGGCACTGAATGAGGGGAGAAATAAAAGAGATTTCTATACAGTAATATTCCAGGGCTCTCGTGCGCCTTCATCCGTTTTTTATGAGATCGCGATCCGAGTGATTTGCTGCTGTACTACTGCAACAGGAAACGAATCGACGGCGCTCATCACGGTCGAGACCCGAACGCAACACGACACGGTGTTCATGACTCACTCTGGGATAAACACTGATATGCTGCTGTACTGTATATAGCGAGTTTTGTCTTGTCTAGGCTCGGTACATCTCACCACGCTTCTCCTCCAACTCCATACCAGGGTGTATTACTTTAAGCGGAAGCCATGGGTCGGTGGAACCCGTCCAATCAGAGTGCAGGATAAATGGATGACGGGTGCTTCCTGGAAATCAATGCATCTGACCTTTGAGTGGAGACAATCTGCTCTGTTCGGCGCTCGCAAATCTTTCTTTTTCTCCTCTCTCGCTCCTCATTCGCTCCGAGATTCCCGCCTCGGGTGGCTTTCAGCCAATCAGAACGTCTTGTTTCAGAGGTGGACGAGCCTCATGGCTTGAGTCAAATGCTCAGTTGTTGCTGCTGGACTCTGATTTTATGAGCCCTGCTGTATAAACAAGCACTAAGGCTGCATTTTACTGCACCACGCAGATGGTTTTTCTGCCTAACCGGAGATAAGGCTGCGTACATGCTGTGATCGCTGAGCTTGACCGCAAACCGCTTTAATTAGCGCTGCGTCTATCACGCTCAACAGTCAAACCAGAGAACTTAGTCAGGCTTAGTAACAACTGACACCAAAGAACAGGAAGGAGGAGACGTCGCTGACGGGACAGATGCCAGAGAGCAGAAAAAGGCTGTGAATTGTGTTTTAGAGGCAGACCGAGACTCTGCTGACATCAGCTCCACATTCCATTTCTTTCGCTTTTTGCTGGAAATCTTCTTTGAAGATCTTACGAAACATCCTCAAGCCTGACAGCTTCCTGTTTTATGTGACGTTCTTCCTTTTCCATTTTACACCGAAGAGCCTGTTTACTGGCTTTCTAAAGTTCTTTTTTTTTTTTTTTTTTACTGTGTTTTATATTTGTTGTACAATTTAGAATTTATGACCAGTTATTTAATTTGTGAAATTGTAAAATTTATATTAAATATTTTTTCTTAAAATCTTTTGTTTGTTTTGTTTTCTTTAGAACAACTTTTCCCTTTTTTAACCAAATCATTATTACTATTTGATATGTATTTTAATAATTACTTATTCTAAGCATTATTACCTTATAGAATTTGTATCAAATTTTTTCTATTATTTATTTATTTATTATTCATTCGTTCATTCATTCATTCATTCATTCATCTTCTACCGCTTATCCGAACTACCTCGGGTCACGGGGAGCCTGTGCCTATCTCAGGCGTCATCGGGCATCAAGGCAGGATACACCCTGGACGGAGTGCCAACCCATCACAGGGCACACACACACACTCATTCATTCACGCAATCACACACTAGGGACAATTTTCCAGAGATGCCAATCAACCTACCATGCATGTCTTTGGACCGGGGGAGGAAACCGGAGTACCCGGAGGAAACCCCCGAGGCACGGGGAGAACATGCAAACTCCACACACACAAGGCGGAGGCGGGAATCGAACCCCCAACCCTGGAGGTGTGAGGCGAACGTGCTAACCACTAAGCCACCGTGACCCCTTTATTATTGTTATTATTATTGTTATTATTATTATTATTATTATTGCTACATTTTTGGATTATTATTTTTCTGTATTATTTTTCTGTTTTTTTAAGAAACACAAGCAAACGCTTGTGTTTCTTAAACAAACATTGATTGATATTTCCTGTATTTCCTGTCATTGCCTCACTTTCCTCAGGCTTCAGAAGCTTTTCCTCAACTTTCCTAAGCTTAAAATAAAACCAGCATTTTACTCTTGGTTCTAGCCCTTGATTATCTTGGTTAGGCATGAAAAGCTTCTAAGGTTCTTACTAAACATCCTCAGTTTTGAGAACCTCTTCCTCAACTTGCTCATTCTCAAGAAGTGCTTCCTCATCCTCCTCAGACTTGAAAAGATCTTCGTCATATTTTCACTCTTAAGAGGCTTCTCCTCAACTTCCACAGGCCTGAGCGACACTTCTTTAACTTTGCTACCGTAGTCCTGAGCAGCTCTTCCTGAACTTCCTCGGTTTTGAGAACATCTTCCTCAACTCCCTTAGCTCTGAGAACATCTTGTGAAGCTCTTTTTCAGCTTCCTCAGGATTAGAAAGCTCTTCCTCAACTTTGTCAGCCTTCGATCAGATTCCCTGCTCGTGATTTTAACCTTTTTTCCATTACAACAGTCTTGATAACTCATCTTTAACTGTGATGCTTTTCCAAGATCTTCAAGTACACAACACATTTTTGACTTTGTCTTCATTGCCTTCGCTTCTTCTCTCTATAAGACATTGTTACCTCAGGATGTGAACAATTCATATTTCATGAGATGTGGTGTGTGCACTAGTGTTTATCCAGATATGTGACTGACTAAAGGAAAACCCAGGGGGTTGCTTTCGTGGTTTTGGATCTATTGCAGTGGTTCTGGTGGCTTGTGGTGGCTCATCTTTCTAAATCGTTTTATATTTGTTTTGTTTTTTTTCTTTAATCCGTTCCCCGCCTGTACGAAGGTGTATGAACAACTAAGCGTCTGTGGGCGTACATCTGTGTGTGGTTAAGTTCAGCGGCTTTGCAGCCATTACTGCGAGAATGCCACCGCCTGTGGTTTCAGTACAGAATCCCAACGGAGAGCAACAGTTATACTTCTGACTCCCACTGAGTTACCTTCCTCCTACACACACACACACACACACACTCAAAACCAATTTTTACACGGCTCAACGTGATAATTGCATTAACATATGCACACTGGCTGCAGGACAGAAATCCAATTTTAACGCCACAAAACTGTGGCGCTGACTCTGTGTCCGCCTCGTCCTGATTATATAAATCATGCAAAGGAAAGCGTTTACACACACTGGAGCTGCTGAAGGAACAGACGACGGCACCACAGACACTAGGCAGTCATAAGCTTTAAAGCTCATGTCATAGAATTTTATTTTGATTTACTTGTTAATCATCGCAGTCACGTGTTGTGCAGTGTATTGTGTTGCGTAACACACACACACACACACACACACACACACACATATACACTACTGCTATCACAGCCCTACATAGATCACAATACTGTGATATGATTTCATTACATACATAATATCACATATACAGCTTTTTTTAACAGTATTTTAATGTCAAGTACAAATAAACAGTTCTGATTAAAGCTGGGCAATCTATCCATCCATCTATCTATCTATCTATCCATCCAACCATCCATTTATACATTCATCTATCTTTCCATTCATCCATCCATACACCCTTCCATCCATTCATCCAACCATCTATTCATACATTCATCTATCCTTCTATCTATCCATCTATCCATCCATCGACCCATCATTCCTTCTATCCATCCATATATACATCCATCCATTCACCCACCAACTCATCTATTCATATATTCATACACCATCATCCATCCAACCATCTATTCATACATTCACATATCCTTCTATTCAACCACCCATCCATTTATCAAACCATCCATTTATACATTCATCTATCTTTCCATCCAGCCATCCATCCATCCATCCATCCATCCATCTATTCATACATTCATCTATCCTTCTATCTATCTATCCATCCATCCATCCATTCATTGACCCATCAATCCTTCTATCCATCCATATATACATCCAACCATTTATACATTCATCTATCTTTATATCCACCCATCCATCCACCCAACCAACCATCTATTCATACATTCACCTATCCTTCTATTCAGCCACCCATCCATTTATACATTCATCTATCTTTCCATCCATCCATCCATCCATCCATCCATCCATCCATACATTCATCTATCCTTCTATCTATCAATCCATCCATCCATCCATTGACCCATCAATCCTTCTATCCATCCATATATACATCCATCCATTTATACATTCAACTATCTTTCCATCCATCCATCCAACCATCCATCCATCCATCCATCCATTTATATATCCTTCTATCCATATATCTATCCATCCATCCACCCATTCATCCATCCATTGATCCAAACACACATCCATACATACATACATGCAGCCAGCCACCCATTCGCCCAATCATCCATCTATCCATACATTTAGACTGGATTAGATTGGACTGGAGACTCCGTCCAAAAATGCTTAAGATAAATAGTAACTCTACTTAGTGATTGGCCTCGTCATCATGAGGGATGTGATAGCTCAGTGGTTAAGGTGTTCGACTACTGATCGGAAGGTCATTGGTTCGAATCCTAGGTCCACCAAGTCGCCACTGCAGGGCCCCTGAGCAAGGCCCTTAACCCTCGATTGCTCAGGTGTATAAACTGAAATAAAAATGTAAGTCACTCTGGATAAGAGTGTCTGCTAAATGTAAATGATTATTTTCCTTTAACAGCATGCAGCTAAATGATTTATGCCTTACAAAATATAGCCAGAAGTGTACTTTAGAGAAAATGACTGTTTGTTTGTGTGTTTGTGTGTGTGTGTGTGTGTGTGTGTGTGTGTGCGTCCTGATTCTTGCCACTTAGATTGGTATGGGTAACTCTACCGTTGGTCTTGCATGTTGTTATTTAACCGTATTATATATTTATCACATGTGGAACATGCAGAAGGTATAAAACCCAAAACAACACACAATATGGAGGATAAAATTTAGTTAAGGACCAAATGTTTGCCCGTCCATCCACAACCCTCCGATTTTCTTTTCCAAATAAAGAGAAGACTACGCCACATCATTTAGTGATGATGAGTCTCTCCACATACCTCCACCTCCCACCCTCTCATCTGCCCCCGTATCCCTTCTGCCTCTCTCACACTGCTGCTCCTTTGCTTTGCTATGACAGCACCCCCGCGAGGCAGAGAGCCATTTGTGGTGTGTAGGGAGGACGGAGACAAAAAGACAGAGGGCGAGCCTGAGGGATCCAGAAGTGTTTGTGTTTCAGTGTTTTATACAGAGAATATATTCAGGACTTAAAGCAGTGATGAACAGAATCCCACTTTCTGCCATGTAGTGCTAGAATGCTGAATATTCCCATAACATTTCAGCTGTGTTTGGAAGAAAGTTCATCTACTTATCCACACATCCGTCCATTCATCTGCCTATGTATATACCTTATCAATTCGCCCAACTATCCATCCATCCATTCATCCATCCATCCATCCATCCATCTATCCTGACATCATCCATCCCTCCATTTCTATAACTCTTCATCCATCCATCCATCCATCCATCCATTCATCTGCCTATGTATATACCTTATCAATTCGCCCAACTATCCATCCATCCATCCATCCATCCATCCATGCATCTATCCTGACATCATCCATCCCTCCATTTATATAACTCTTCATCCATCCATCCATCCATTCATCTGCCTATGTATATACCTTATCAATTCGCCCAACTATCCATCCATCCATCCATCCATCCATCCATCTATCCTGACATCATCCATCCCTCCATTTATATAACTCTTCATCCATCCATCCATCCATCCATCCATCCATCCATTCATCTGCCTATGTATATACCTTATCAATTCGCCCAACTATCCATCCATCCATCCATCCATCCATCCATCCATCTATCCTGACATCATCCATCCCTCCATTTATATAACTCTTCATCCATCCATCCATCCATCCATTCATCTGCCTATGTATATACCTTATCAATTCGCCCAACTATCCATCCATCCATCCATCCATCCATCTATCCTGACATCATCCATCCCTCCATTTATATAACTCTTCATCCATCCATCCATCCATCCATCCATTCATATATACAGTACATCTATCCATTTATTCAACTATCCAACCATTCATCTACCCATATACCCATCCATTAATTTATCCATTTATCCCTCCATCTATTTATCCATCTACATATCTGTAGCATCCATTCATATAACCATCCACTCCTCTATCTACCCATTCATCTATCCATACAACTATCCCCTCATTTATCTACCCATTCAATCTTCCAGCCAATCATCTACCCATCCACCCATTCGCCAGTCCAATTGTATACTCACATACCCAGCCAAATACCAATCCATCTACCCATCCGTTGATCCATCTACCTATCCATCCATCCTCATCGATTTTCCCATCTATCCAATTCACCTATACATTCTTCAATTTATTCATCTACCCAACCATCTACCCATATATGTATTCATTCACCCAACCTATCCATCCAACCACTGATACATCTATCCATCCGTTCATTTATCCATCTACCTATTCATCTATCGTTCCTACAACCATCCACCCGTCTATCTATTCTTTCATCCGATTTATCCAACCGTCCGTGACTTTATTTATCTATCCACTACACCACCAATCAATCAACCAATCCATCCTTCCTCCATCCATCCATCCATCCATCCATCCATCCATCCATTCAGTCATCCATCCGGTCAGATTTTCAGGTTTTGTCAGGATTCTGACAAGAAACAAAACAGGCTACAATATGACCAACCTAAAGCTTTTCTTTTCCTTCAAACCTGTAAGAGTATTTGAAAACATTCTCATTAATTGTTTATAGTCCTATAGCTTCCGATCCAGGGGGCACGGTGGCTTAGTGGTTAGCACGTTCGCCTCACACCTCCAGGGTTGGGGGTTCGATTCCCGCCTCCGCCTTGTGTGTGTGGAGTTTGCATGTTCTCCCCGTGCCTCAGGGGTTTCCTCCGGGTACTCCGGTTTCCTCCCCCGGTCCAAAGACATGCATGGTAGGTTGATTGGCATCTCTGGGAAATTGTCCGTATTGTGTGAGTGCGTGAGTGAATGAGAGTGTGTGTGTGTGTGCCCTGCGATGGGTTGGCACTCCGTCCAGTGTGTATCCTGCCTTGATGCCCGATGACGCCTGAGATAGGCACAGGCTCCCCGTGACCCGAGGTAGTTCGGATAAGCGGTAGAAAATGAGTGAGTGAGAGTGAGCTTGTGATCCATGATCAAAGAAGAGAGCGACTGTTTATTTCCCCGGTGTGCAGGCAACAAAGGAATAACGCTGTTGTCGCTTCAACATTCGAGAACTTTATTGACACTTCTGTAGGGAACGGTTCCCTAAAGAGCCCTGAATACGACACTCCTGTCTGTAAGTGTGACTGGGAAGTGAAGAGATTTCATTTCACAAGCTCTTACCAAGGTTTGACATGACTGGCTCTTTTTCTTCACCTCCTCTTCAAGAACGCCACGCTCGTTTCTCTTCTTGCCGATCTCCGTCTCCTGAGTGAACGCACACACACGTACACACACAGAGGAAAATAAGATGCAAGACGATTCTTCACGCATTTGCATCCAGAGTAAAAACACTGACAAACGGAGCACTGAGTTACGCAACCTTCTCAGATTTAACATTGTTATGGAACGAGAATTCACAAAGACTCTCCTGCTAATATAAAATATCTGGTGAGGTTTTTTTTCTTTTTCATTTAAGCCTAGACCGACCATGTTACATCTCCAATTATGCCAGGATTTCCTTAAGTTAGGGAATTTTCAGAATCTTTCTCCAGTCCTTTATTTATTTATTTATTTATTTATTTTTTTTAAAAGGGATTTTAATTGATATTTTCTATTCTAAACTTTCTCGGTTTTCATGCCCTAATTCCGGAGCTCTTCTTTTGCCTTACATTTCATATTTGAGGTCTTTCACAATCCTTCCGTGTTTTTTTTTTTTTCCTTTACATTTTTGGGTGTGTATTTTTTCCCAATTTTGATGGATTTTTGATTAATTTTTTTCTCTTTCTTTGCCAATTTTAAAACTAAAAATATCTTTCCCCTTTAAAAAAATTAACCGGAATTAAATCTTATTTATTTATTTAAAAACAATATTAACTTTATTTATAATATCAGATGTATTTACTTGTATTTTTTTTTAATGATTACTTTCATTCATTCATTCATTTTCTACCGCTTATCCGAACTACCTCGGGTCACGGGGAGCCTGTTCCGATCTCAGGCGTCATCGAGCATCAAGGCAGGATACACCCTGGACGGAGTGCCAACCCATCACAGGGCACACACACACTCTCATTCACTCACACAATCACACACTACGGACAATTTTCCAGAGATGCCAATCAACCTACCATGCATGTCTTTGGACCGGGGGAGGAAACCGGAGTACCCGGAGGAAACCCCCGAGGCACGGGGAGAACATGCAAACTCCACACACACAAGGTGGAGGTGGGAATCGAACCCCCAACCCTGGAGGTGTGAGGTGAACGTGCTAACCACTAAGCCACCGTGCCCCCCTTAATGATTACTTGTTTTATTTTATTTTGGTCTTTTCCGACTCTTTTAGGTTTTAGGTATCTGTCCTAAAAAACACATTTTTCCCCTTTCACATTCTTTCACATATCAGGGTATTTCCCTCTCTCTCTCTCTCTCAGCACTTGTTCTCGACCACGTGGAGCTGAAATGATCCGTGTCGTGTCTTCATGTCAGCACCGGCTCTCTAAGCCCTCACAAGACTGATGAGTCTCCAGCGCTAATGTCACTCACTAATTACTAATGTCCTATTATGGGACACGCAAGCACACACACATACACACATCAATTTTCCAACCCTCTAACCACAACACCGTTCCACAGCTAGCGGTTTCCGCCGGAGTCTCTGGAGAGCCAGGTAAAGCCTATGAGTATGTGTGTGTGTGTAGGAGTGTGTGTAGGAGGCTACAGATGGCGTTCTGTCCTTGTAATGGCAGATACAGTCCCACAGACACAGATGCACTCGCACAGAATGTAAAATAAACAGCACGCATACGGATCAGAGGACGAAGTCATCCTGTCGGCGGAAACGTGTGAAGGACTGCGCATTCCTCCAACCTCTCGAGCACCGACTCAAACACACACCCTGATGTTCTGCCAAGTCACACAAAATGCATTGAAAGAACACGTAAACTTCTTCGTCTTTGTTAGATTTACTAGCAATCGTGTACTGTTTCTTTAAGGCCGGTCCTCACATTTAGGCCTCTAGCGCACGTGTGTATTGTTTTACTCGGGATTTATGGTATAGAGTATGAGCAACTGTAGAGCCGTAAAGCTGTGGTGTGCTTTAGCGACGGTGTAGTGTTCATTTTCTCGGTTGTGGATGCCGATGTTAATGTTAAATGGCCGCCCTGGTGCAGTGGGTTGTTTGTGACATGCAGTTAATCCCGTGATGAATATTTAACTCTCGCATGCTCCGCTCGAGTCTCCCGGCGGCCGTTTGTCTTCGAGCAAAGCGATGCTGTTCGGTTAACGCCCCGAGAGCCTGCGCGAGAGACAGGCCAAGCTCGACAGGTCACGGTGCTTCCATACATCATGACCGGCTGCGATCAAAGTGAGAGAGAGACTTGGAGGAATTACAGCCTTTACAGCATAACCGGTTTCATCCAGACGGGCTACTTTTACTCTTTTGAGATTTAAGTGACGTTCTATTCCGATTTAAAGGTGGCATCATCATGCATCACCTTCTGCTGCTCTCATAAATCAGTGATGATCTATGGTTTCATAATAGAATGCTGCGATGATATCGTACACCCTGATGATTAAATGGTCGGCGGTTATCGTGTGGAAATTTAATAGCGCTAATTTAATATGCCTAGAGCACAGTCTGCTTCTGACAGAGCGTCGTCCTAGCAACCGACGCCGTCGAGCTGACCAGGCTGAACTGTCTATTTAGTGCAGACAACAGAGGCTTCGGTGCTAAAAGCCGGATCGCTGACACTGGGAGCATCACACAAACCGACACAGTGCTCTCTTCCTGTCGTGTGTGTGTGTATGTCTGTATGTCTATGTGTGTGTATGTCTGTATGTGTGTGTGTTTGTGTGTGTATGTCTGTATGTTTGTGTGTGTGTGTGTGTGTGTGTATGTCTGTATGTCTTTGCGTGTGTGTGTATGTGTGTGTGTCTGTGTATGTGTGTGTATGTCTGTATGTCTGTGTGTGTGTGTGTATGTGTGTATGTATGTATGTATGTATGTCTGTGTGTGTGTGTGTGTCTGTGTGTGTGTGTATTTCTGTATGTCTGTGTGAGTGGGTGTCTGTGTGTGTGTATGTGTGTGTATGTCTTTATGTCTGTGTGTGTGTGTGTGTGTGTGTGTATGTGTGTATGTATGTATGTCTGTGTGTGTGTGTGTCTGTGTGTGTATGTCTGTATGTCTGTGTGTGTGTATGTGTGTGTTTGTCTGTATGTCTGTGTTTGTGTGTGTGTGTGTATGTCTGTATGTCTGTGTGTGTGTGTCTGTGTATGTGTGTGTATGTCTGTATGTCTGTATGTCTCTGTGTGTGTGTCTGTGTGTGTGTATGTCTGTATGTCTGTATGTCTGTGTGTGTGTCTGTGTGTGTGTATGTGTGTATGTCTGTATGTCTGTGTGTGTGTGTATGTCTGTATGTCTCTGTGTGTGTGTGTGTGTGTGTGTATGTGTGTATGTCTGTACTGTACAGTACAGTATGTCTGTGTGTGTGTGTGTGTGTGTCTGTGTGTGTATGTGTGTATGTCTGTATGTCTGTGTGTGTGTATGTGTGTATGTGTGTACTGTATGTGTGTATGTCTGTGTGTGTGTGTGTCAGGGAGGAAATCACTTCAAACAACAAATATGCTCACTGAGCTGAGGGGAATTCATTCAGATATTAAAACACACACACACACACACACACACACACACACACACACACACACACACACACACAGTGTGTATGTCAAGTATCAGAGGACTCTTTACACCCGAGCAGAAAAGATAAGCTACAATAGCAGAAGAATCTCCTGTGAGCCAAGAACAGGAATCTGAGGCTACTTTAGGAGCAGACAGGAAAATCCGGACAGCTGAAGACTAATAGAGCGTCACACACTCGTCTGTTTTTACCTTTATAACCAGCTTTGTGATTCAGACCTCACTGCAGTCTAACAGCAAATACAGAATACAGAAAGCCTGCATGCATGTGTACACGTCTATAAGTCTATAATGTAACACCTCTATATATTCTTTCCTTCGTTCAAGAATGCAGCGAAATCTGATCACATGACTAATGAGTTTGTAAAGATGCTGAGATTTATCATTATACTGTAAACCTGATCTGTTTTGTGTAGCCTGTGTATCGGCTTTCGTGCTGACGCTCATGTAGTGAACGGTGAAGTGTTAAAGTCCATCCCTGACACTGACTAATCCCAATCCCTCAGAGATCAGTGGAAGAGGCTGGGAATTACATAACATTAGAGCTGTGTGTGTGTGTGTGTGTGTGTGTGAGTGTGAGTGTGAGAGAGAAAGTGATAGATGCCAGGCCTACTGTTTACACACATACAGTATGTGCAGTGCTGTGACGTGAACCTCGCACATCCCAAAGAGCCCCCACAGCTAACAGAAGCACAAAAACAAACAAAAACGAGAGGGATAAAGAAAAAGAGAGAAAGGAGAAAGGATTTACCTTCTAAGCTCCTCTGATTAGCAGGTTATTATGCGGTTGATCCCTTTTTTTTTTTTTATAAAGCGTTCTGTAATTCATTATGCGTGTGCAACGTCACACACACACGCAGATTTTCCCCATGAGCCATCATTGTCTAAAACACACAAGACATAAGAGACGTCTCTGACTCATCCCCGGCGTTGTGTTAACACTTCACTTTACACACACACACACACACACACATGCTCAAACACACAAACACTTGCACACATACACACCCATGCATGCAAACACACACACACACTTGATTTCTATGACTGGCACCAAAGGATTCTACTATGTTTCGTTCCCACACACACACAATGTTTCATTTATTTTATTAACCGTGTCAATTACATACAAGGTTCCTTTGGTACAAATGAAAATTGTGTGGCTGATTAATAAAAATCGTGAAATGACACAAACCCATCGTGGCTCTCTGTGAAACTCGACAGGTTGCAAGCCACCTGTGTAGCTGTATATATGGTGGTGTGGTGATTCCACTGGATCTCTACTTCCTCTGGGACAAAATGAGGGCAAGATGAGGACTTTATACAGACTTTAATGTACTATTTAAAAAAAAAAGATTTTTTTTCGTGGATTAACTGCTGTGCTGAGTAAGATGGTGGATTTTTTCTTTCCTAATAAAATCCACTTAAGAATAAAGAAATAAATTTGATCAGATTGTTTTTTTTGTTTTTTTTTTGTCAACAGGATTAGGAACATCAGAGGGACAGCTCATGTTGGACGTTTGGGGGACAAAGTTACTGTAGGGAGGACACATTAAGATGGTTTGGACATGTTCAGAGGAGGGAGACTAGTGAGTATATTGGTAGGAGAATGTTGGACATGGAGCTGCCAGGCAGGAGGCAAAGAGGAGGTATATGGATGTAATTAATGAGGATATGAAGCTAGAGGTGCAAGTGTTGAGGATGCAGAAGATAGGGAGAGGTGGAGAGAGATGATTCACTGTGGCGACCCCTGAAGGGAAAAGCCGAAAGAAGAAGAAGAAGGAGACACTCTTGGTTTTTGTTTGTGTGTGTGTGTGTGTGTGTGTGTGTGTATGTCTGTGTGTGTGTATGTGTGTGTGTGTCTGTGTGTGTGCGTATGAGTGTATGTCTGTATGTCTGTGTGTGTGTGTCTGTGTGTGTGTGTGTGTGTGTTTGTGTGTGTATGTCTGTATGTCTGTGTGTGTGTGTGTGTGTGTGTGTGTATGTGTGTGTATGTCTGTATGTCTGTATGTCTGTGTGTGTGTGTGTGTGTGTGTGTGTGTATGTGTGTGTATGTCTGTATGTCTGTGTGTGTGTGTCTGTGTATGTGTGTGTATGTCTGTATGTCTGTATGTCTCTGTGTGTGTGTCTGTGTGTGTGTGTGTATGTGTGTGTATGTCTGTACTGTATGTCTGTGTGTGTGTGTCTGTGTATGTGTGTGTATGTCTGTATGTCTGTATGTCTCTGTGTGTGTCTGTGTGTGTGTGTATGTGTGTATGTATGTCTGTGTGTCCGTGTGTGTGTGTGTGTCTCTGTGATTTGCTGTGGCGACCCCTGAAGGGAAAAGCCGAAAGAAGAAGAAGAAGGAGACACTCTTGGTTTTTGTTTGTAGATAATTTTAACCAATATATAATTAGTCTGTTTTATTT
>NC_083470.1:24480121-24482621 GCF_030014155.1 Tachysurus vachellii | reverse complement strand
GCCACAGGCTGCAGTAACTGGATCTGAGAGAAGAGTTATAGAGCTGCTGATCGAGTTACAGTAGACATACACCAAAAAGCGCACACACACACACACACACATGCACACACAGACTGTATAAACAGTAATCAAGATAGATAGAGCACAAGCAGAGGTGTGAAGAGTTGCTCCGCTTGTCTGCAGAGTCGTCCCATAAACACATAAACGAAAAAGAGAGAGAGAGAGAGAGAGAGAGAGAGAGAGAGAGAGCAGACAGGTGAAGAATGAGGAAGTGAAGGAGAAAGAGAAAAGGAATAATCTAGCAGGTTAGAGTTGGAAAGTAGTGAGCAGCTCAAAATAAGTAAATAAGTGAGAAAGATGGAGAGAGGGGAAGAGAAAACAAGAGAAAGTGTCACAGACATAGTCAGCGAGAAAAAAGGGAGAGACACACAGACCAAGAGAGACAGAAAGTGACAGCCAGAAAAAGAGGAGAGACAAACAGAGAGAGGAAGACAGTCTGAAATAGAGATACAGAGAGTGAGAGATAGAGAGAGGCAGAAAGGCAGAGAAAAAAAGAAAGCTAGAAAAGACCAACAGACAGAGAGAGCTAAAACAGACTGATCAAGTGAGACAGAAAGATAGACAGAGAAAGAATTGAAGAAAGAGGTACAGATAGAGAGATAGAGATAGAGAGATAGACAGACATTGGATCAAGTGAGAGAAAAAGAGTGAGACTAAGAGAGAGAGAGAGACAGAAAGTGCAAGTAAAGAGCAACAGACAGACAGACAGACAATTGATTCAGGCTCTCCTATTTACTTAGTGTAGTGCTGTCCGTGGTGCTGAAATCAGTCACCAGCCTACAGTCACTGCATATTCATTATACAGAAACCACAAGTATGTGCACCCCTGACCATCACACCCCTGCGAGCTTCTTTCTGTCAAACTGTTGCCACAAAGTCAGAAGCACACAATTATCACAATGCCTTTGTATGATATAGAGTTAACATTTTCCTTCACTGGACTGAGGAGGCCAAACCATTGCTGTTGTAATGAGTCTGTCTGTGTTTTGCCCTGTTTCTGTCTACTGTCTGCCTTGCTGTTAATTGTTTGCTCCGCCCACTCATTTGTTACCATGGACACTAATTGCACTCTATCTCCCCCCCCCAGGTGTATCGTCTTAGTCACTGATTGTCTCTGCTTGGTGATTGGTTCCTGTTTTTTTATATCTACTCTGTTTGTTCACGTCCCTGGTGTTGGTTGTTGTTGAATGTTGGTGTCTATGTTCCTGATTCCTGTGTGCTCAGTGTTCTGCCCTGTTTTGCCTGCCTGCCTGTTTCTTGTTCTGGATCAATAAAAGACTGAACTGCATTTGGATCCTCACTCGCATTTGTCTCACCGCGACAGAACGACCAACACCAGGGAAGTGAACAAACAGAGTAGATATAAAAAAAACAGGAACCAATCACCAAGCAGAGACAATCAGTGACTAAGACGATACACCTGGGGGGGAGATAGAGTGCAATTAGTGTCCATGGTAACAAACGAGTGGGCGGAGCAAACAATTAACAGCAAGGCAGAGAGCAGACAGAAACAGGGCAAAACACAGACAGACTCATTACAGCTGTGTTGTGATGCTGAAGATCTAAGGATAATAAAACAGCGAAGGGTGACTAAATCCTAAATCCTAAATATGATTGTGATAGACAGCTGTTCAAACGTATATAAGGTCCTTATAATGAATATAGAACTCATAGACCGTAAACCAGACTATTCTCATAAACCACAGAACTGAAGTACTGAATCTGCAGCACTGAATCTTCAGCACTGTGACCAATAAATAAATCTGATGAAATTATAAACTCATTATTATCTAATAAAGCTAATGAAGACATTGACACTTGGTTTTATTGGCAATTAATCCAGTTCATCCAAATAATGCAAATTTTATTTCAAAACAATTTGTGTTTTCAGTAAAAATGAATCAACAAAAATGAACATGATCTAAAAAAAATTCTAACATGGATTCATTTTTTGGTAAAATTCATAAGCGAGGCTTTTACAGCGATCACACCCTCTCATCTCGGTGGAGCGCTGAAATGTATTTTTAGCCATAAATTCTATAAACATTAGTAAACACAGCTATATTTAATGCAATGTTTTGTTAATTACTTTGTTAATATATCGTCGCTGTCGGGCGGAAACCTCGTATGTCCAAATTTGGTCAATTTCATATTTTTCCACATATCGATGCTATTGGTCAGTCCCCACGTGGGTCTGTTATTTTTACAAGTTATTAACCAATCTAAAGTCTTGAAAATAGCTTGAGCGCAAATCTCATAACTCCATTGGACACTTCAACTGTCCACCTCTTCCTCACTCCGCGGGAGAGCTTCACGGCATATTTCTCCTTAATAAGAGTCGCAACGAATCAACACGTCTTCTGAGGTAAATGTCTTCAAAACACTGGGCTCAAAGAAAAATAAATCTTGACCCCTGCTAGTTCTGGTGCTCGTCTGAGGA
>NC_083470.1:24472621-24475121 GCF_030014155.1 Tachysurus vachellii | reverse complement strand
GGGAAGTATGATTGGATGGATGGATGGATAGATGGATGGATGGATGGATGGATGGATGGATGGATGGATGGATGAGAGGAAAATTGGAGATATTGTTTGATGAACAGATGGATGGATGGATGGATGGATGGATGGATGGATGGATGGATGGATGGATGGATGGATGGATGAGAGGAAAATTGGAGATATTGTTTGATGAACAGATGGATGGGTGGATGGATGGATGGATGGATGGATGGATGGATGGATGGATGAGAGGAAAATTGGAGATATTGTTTGATGAACAGATGGATGGATGGATGGATGGATGGATAGATGGATGGATGGATGGATGAGAGGAAAATTGGAGATATTGTTTGATGAACAGATGGATGGGTGGATGGATGGACAAAGAGAAATAGACAAACAAAAGGATGGATAGACAGATGGATAGGCAAACCGACAAACAAATGTCTGATGGATCAGATGGATGGATGGATAGATGGTTGGATACATAAAAACATGAATAAATAAAACGCTAAAAAAACAGATGGATGCATGGATCGATATATAAACAGACAATGAATAAGAGGATTAATGGATAGATGGATGAATGGATGGATGGGTGAACAAAATGATAGATGGTGAGCAAACAGATGTATGGATGGATGGATTGATAGATGGATAGGATGGATGATTCATGAATTAGATTGATGGATTGTATTGGATTGATGAGCAGGTAAATAAATGGGTGAATAGATGGATGGATGGATGGATGGATGGATGGATGGATGGATGGATGAATAAACACTTTGGAATAGAAGGATGAATAGATAGTTCGGTGGTTGAATAAATGGATGGATGGATAATTGATGGATAGTATTAGATGGATGAGTAGGTGAGTAAATGGGTGAATGAATGGATGGATGTATGGATGGATGGATGGATGGATGGATGGATAAATGGCTGGATGGATGGACACCAGGTTAGGAGGAGGATAAATAAACAGAGACAGACCTGTAGGCTGTGATGCTGTAGGAGAGAGACGTGTTGTCTTTCCTCTAGGAAATGATATGCCTTTACGTGCTGAGGCTGAATATCTGCTCTGTGCAGAAGGGGCACGTCATTCCTCAGCTTCTACCACACACACACAAACACACACACACACACACACACACACACACACACACACACACACTTCACTGAATCTGCACAAAATGCTACGGAACTTTTAATCGGTCTAAATCGGTGCAATATTTTCAATATTTACAATCTAACAATATTTGCAACACTCACACACTCACACACACACACACACACTCACACACTCACACACACACACACACACACACACACACACACACGCAGGGATTCAATGACTCTGGAATGGCTGAAGATGTTACGAACGCGGGAGACGGTGCACACCAGATGTTCTCTGTGGCTGTGAAATTTAATGCTGTTCATGAATTTCATCTCTCTGCCAAAATCGTCTAAACCTTGTGTACACACTGACACCGGAGCAGAACACACACACACACACACACATACACACACACACATACACAACATCTCTATTAAACCTTAAGCCAAAGTTATCTTTATAATGATTAGAATCCGAGTGCAGCCCGACCCAGCTGATTTTGTCTCTTTAACTCTATGACTAAAACAAAGTCATTCAGTCACACCTACATGACTACACTCAATTACTGAGCGAGTGCCGTTAGGCATGTGCCAAAAATCCCATTTCTATATTGTGGTAATTGCCTAACCTTTTATTACAGTTTACAAAGAAGGAATAGACTCTAGTAAAAACTCTTAAATAAAAAAAGCCGCCCTTCTGCACGCGACAGACGCCTCCTAAGTGTGATCTTTACCTCCTGCTTCCTCATCTACGGGATGCAGGATTAGTGCAGACTTTTTTTGGAGACATTCGGTTTAGGAAAAATAATCCAAATGTTTATGTGATGCAGCCGGGTATGATGCACATCCTGAAGGAAATAAAAGATCAAAAAACAAGAGATTGCACTATTTATCCGTTTATAGTTACACCCTGTGATGTCTGTGAGAGACGTTATCTCTTACATTGTAGTAGTTTTTAAGTCATTTCCTCAGCAGCCTCTAGTTTAGTCTCTGTTGTCAACATTTATTCATTCATTCATTCATTTTCTACCTCGGGTCACGGGGAGCCTGTGTCTATCTCAGGCGTCATCGGGCATCAAGGCAGGATACAACCTTTTAAATATAAAACAATTCATATCTCCAGTTATGTCGTTTTTCTTTCGGTGGATAGGTGAAGAAGTTGACGACGGACAAACAAATAGTTAAAGAAACAGACAGATGGATGAATGAATGAGTGACTAAATAAATGGATGGTCAGTTAAATAAAGGGTTAGCATGATGGATGGATGGATGGATGGATGGATAAATGGATGGATGGATGGATGGATGAATAGGTGAATGGATGAAAAAATGGGTGTATGAATGGATAAAAACCTAAATGGATGGATGGATGGATGGAGGG
>NC_083470.1:24462621-24470121 GCF_030014155.1 Tachysurus vachellii | reverse complement strand
TGGCTTGTTTGCCTGCGCACAGGAAGCAGGAAGAGCAAAAGAAGCGCTTATTAATTCATAGCAGCGCTCATGTGGAACCGGGGAGCGGCTTTGTGTTGCCGTTTGGCCTCGGAAACGCTACACTGCAGACACACACATCACTTCAGCACGGCTAAAATTAGACTAGTGCATGTGAGGGGCGTGGGTAATGTACGTCTGCAAACATACATGTGTTTCATGCTGTGTGTGTGTGTCTGTGTGTGTGTGTGTGTACGCTGAACAGACTGCATTACCGTTGCTCGGTTAACATTCATTATTTATTTATTTATTTATTTATTTATTTATTTATTTCTAGAAAACCTTTTATATTTTTAAGTTCTAAAATGTGATCATCTAAAATCTATTCATTTCTATTTTTATTTCTTAACGTTTCCAATTTTTTATATGTTATCCAGAGCCCGTGTCCATAATCTCCATGCAGTGATGTTTTGTGATGCGTCGATACGACACTGGTTCCGTTTGAATAATCAAATAAAAATAAAAAATAAAAAAAAGCTTTCAAACATTCACTAAAATCATTCACTCACTCACTCATTCATCTTCTACCGCTTATCCGAACTACCTCGGGTCACGGGGAGCCTGTGCCAATCTCAGGCGTCATCGGGCATCAAGGCAGGATACACCCTGGACGGAGTGCCAACCCATCGCAGGGCACACACACACACTCTCATTCACTCACACAATCACACACTACGGATAATTTTTCCAGAGATGCCAATCAACCTACCATGCATGTCTTTGGACCAGGGGAGGAAACCGGAGTACCCGGAGGAAACCCCCGAGGCACGGGGAGAACATGCAAACTCCACACACACAAATCAGATAAAGTGTAAACAAAGTCTAGTGAATCCTGGGCGATCAAAGCAAAACGATCAAAAACATCTCAGTAGGAAAACTACAAATGACTGCATATGTATGAGCGAGCGAGCACTTCCTTCAGACGAGCACTGAGCACCGAGACGCTTCAGGCATCGGTTTAACTAATCCCAGTTTCGATGCGTCAACACTTTTCCGTCTGTCTTCCAGTTTCATTTCATCATCATCCGGATTTAATCTGTCACGTGGTTATAAATGGAATTAAATGGTTGTTTTTTTTTATTATGACAACACTGAGCTCTCATGCAGATTATTATGAAATATGAAACTAGATTTTAAAAAAATGCAAACGGTAATTAAAAGCTGATTCGGAAAAAAAAATGAAGCCAATATATATATATATATGTATATGTATATATATATATATATATATATATATATATATATATATATATATATATATATATATATATATATATATATATATATATACTTTTGACTTTTGAGCCCTTCTGTACATTGTGGTCAGTTTGAAAGAGTGGGTGTGGGTGTGGGTGTGTGGGTGTGTGTGTGTGTCATTACTCATCAGCTAAAACCCCATCTGTGTGTGAGGGCAGAGGGAAACCCTGCCCCCTTGCATGAAGCTTCCTCTTTAATGTCCAGAGGCTGTGAGTTTAGTAGATCAACAACAAAGCAGCACACACACACACACACACACACACACACACACACACACACACACACACACACACACACACACAATCACACACAATCACAAACAAGGTCAATTACGTACACACGCTTCACCCTGTCTGCTGATGTGACTTTTAGTTAGGAGTTTTTGGTGTCATGGGTTTGGTAGAATAGTTAAACAAGGCTGTATTTGGTAAATAATAACACACACACTATACAGACGTGAGTCTGTAAACTGTTCATGTGATTTCTACACGATAATAAAGAGTTCAGCCAAAGTTGAAGCTTAAACTGTACACTTGTGGAACCAAATCAAGTAGTTTTCAGAAAATTAAGAGCACAAAAAAAAAACACCAAGATTGTATCACATTGCAGTTTAGAAAAATCAAGCACTCCAATCCCAGATCTCCTTCCTCACCAGCTCTTCTTCGGCACGTCTTCAGCCGTCTCTCTGTGCTACGGCGTTCAGTTCCGAGCTTTATTATAAACCATCATTCATTCATTCATCTTCTACCGCTTATCTGAACTACCTCAGGTCACGGGGAGCCTCTGCCTATCTCAGGCGTCATCGGGTATCAAGGCAGGATACACCCTGGACGGAGTACCAACCCATCACAGGGCACACACACACACACACACACTCTCATTCACTCACGCAATCACACACTACGGACAATTTTCCAGAGATGCCAATCAACCTACCATGCATGTCTTTGGACCGGGGGAGGAAACCGGAGTACCCGGAGGAAACCCCCGAGGCACGGGGAGAACATGCAAACTCCACACACACAAGGCGGAGGCAGGAATCGAACCCCCGACCCTGGAGGTGTGAGGCGAACGTGCTAACCACTAAGCCACCGTGCCCCCCTTATAAACCGTCAAAAAAGTTTAATTTCTTTAATCAGATAACGCTTTCTTTTCCTCCGATCGATGAGAATCAGTCACGTAAGTAACGATTCATGACGGCGTGGTATAACGCAGCAGCCTGAAACGTTTTCAATTCTCTTACACCAAAGTGACTAACCGAAGGATTTTTAGCTACACGATGGTGTGAAACACTGAATCACTCGGAATTTGTGATTAAAATACAGCTTATTAGCAAAAAAACAAAGAACGTCAGCCGGTCTATCCTGAACATGTAGGAAAATGAACAAATAAGAATGTTCGCTAAAGGTATATATTTATTTATATATTATACGCATCCGCCAAACACGTCTCAATAAATGTTCAGTATTGGGTTTCTGTTTTTTTTTTTTGGCAAACACAAATATCTATGACGGAGAGATTCGAGGTGGTGATGGCGCATGGAAATGGTAAGAGCAATGAAACGATCTCCTGCGATTGGAGGAACCTTTCTCGCTAGGGACTGACGTTTGCTAGATATCTTATCCTACACGTCATCCACCATCCAGCTGAATTTGTGACCACGTGGCTGCTGTGTGTGACCTTCTACGGATTGACCTCCAGCTCCGTGTCCCCAGTTCTTCTCCTATGGATGATGTTTTTGGAGGAAGAGCTGAGGTTTCGAACGACTTGAGCGAGATTTTCTGCATCTCTTTATCAACCCCAGCATTGTTGTTCTTCATGCATGTTTTAAACACGTCTTGTGACGATAACCTTGAGTACTTTTAAATAAAGAAGGCTAGAGGTGTGTGTGTGTGTGTGTGTGTGTGTGTTGAGTAGCCGCATGCTGGAGCTCTGTACTGCCTCTGGCCTCCAGAGAAACCCAGGCAGTATATTTATAGCTCGCTCCGCCCTCAGCTGCACATTTTCACACCCCCACCCTCTTGCCTTGGGGCAATTAGCACCAGCAAGCCCAGGAAGACTGGTAAACATGCGAAAGTCTGCGAATGCCAACGACGTCTGGACGCTGGCCATCTTCGCTGATCAAAGAGGAAATGCAATCAAGAGGAAAGAAAAGAGATGGAAAGATTCACTGTGGTAAAAAAAAAGTGTGGTAACGTCGTTCGTTCCTCGTCCACCTGATCCATTAAACGATAACACACACACACACGTCAAGGAACGGTTAAGACACACACACACACACACACACTCACAAAAACCTTCTCATATTTCTCACAAATGTATTTGAAGATGTAGCAAGGACATACTGGAGTTACGTAATAGAAGTTTGGGTCACCTAATATCTTTTTTCGGGACATCTCTGCCTCAAACCATGTCCAGCTCTTCAGGGATGTGTGGTCTAGGAGAGAGCGTGACAATGTCATGTTACAACACGACATTAAGCGAGCAGTCGACTTGGACAAACCGAAAATATGTCAAAAAAAACGTCTAATTCACACCACGGATGATGGGCATGTGGCGCGACTGACTCATGACCTGTGCACATGTATATTGTGTATATTTATATACACAAAACAAACTGTCTTACGCCACAATGTCACTTGCACATTACATAAGAACATAAATTTAGAGCAGCTAATAAAACACTCTTGCGGTGACTTCTGCCATATAAGACTTTAAACATAAGTCTGACAAAAACGAGCAAAAACGTGTTTACACAATTAGCAGTGTTAAACAGGCTTCAGTGTGTGAAGTAAATCATTTCAAGCTGCTGGATTTACAAACCATTGCATGTATTTTTACTAATCAGTCTGCGGCAGGAGTCAGACTCCGGTGCACAAACAGCACTAACTCACTTTCCACACGATCGTTTGGGTATCAAGCCTAAGGACAATGAAATAATTGAGTTATGCGACTGAATGTGAGCTGGATGTTTTGCACTCTGTTTAAGGAGGCTGTTATTAAATCGCAAAAACCCTGAATACAACACACTGCACGATAAAAACAAACGAAACAATCCGAATGAATACAGAAGAAGAACGTAACTTAACAGAATAATAGTCAAAATCAAAACCAGAAACAAAACTGATTCAGAACAGATTCAAACCCAAATCAAACGCGTATAAGGATATGAATCAAAACAGACTCGGAATCAAGTCGGAATCGGAGTAAAATAAAATAACAAAACTGATTCAGAACAGATTCAAACCCAAATCAAACGCATATAAGGATAAGAATCAAAACAGACTCAGAATCAAATCAGAATCGGAAAAAAATAAAATGACAAAACCCGAATCTAAACAGAATGTAAATCAGAATTAAAACTGATTCACAATAGAATCAGTATCAAAACAGAATATGAATCAGAATCAACGGTGATTTATGACAGAATCAAAATCAAGACAGAATATGAACTAGAATCAAAACCGATTCACAATAGAGTCAGTATCAAAACTGACTATGAATTAGAATCAATAGTGATTCATGACAGAATCAAAATCAAAACAGAATATAAATCAGAATCAAAACTGTTTCACAATAAAATTAGTATCATAACAGAATATGAATCAGAATCAAAAAATGATTCACAGCAGACTCAGAATCAAAACATAATAGAAATCTGAATAAAATAAAATAAAATAAAATAACAACAGAATCAGAATCAAAACTGATTCACAACAGATTCAGAATCGAAACAGAATATGATTCTGAATCAAAACTGATTTACAACAATCAGAATCAAAACTTTACCAGATCAGAATCAGAATCATTTTATTGGCCAGGGACACTTGCATGACCTAAATATTTGTCTCATGAGTAGAGTTGAGGTCGAACAGCTGAACAAATTATATAAATATATAAATAAGATTCATTCATTCATTCATCTTCTACCGCTTATCCGAACTACCTCAGGTCACGGGGAGCCTGTGCCTATCTCAGGCATCATCGGGCATCAAGGCAGGATACACCCTGGACGGAGTGCCAACCCATCACAGGGCACACACACACTCTCATTCACTCACGCAATCACACACTACGGACAATTTTCCAGAGATGCCAATCAACCTACCATGCATGTCTTTGGACCGGGGGAGGAAACCGGAGTACCCGGAGGAAACCCCCGAGGCACGGGGAGAACATGCAAACTCCACACACACAAGGCAGAGGCGGGAATCGAACCCCCAACCCTGGAGGTGTGAGGCAAACATGCTAACCACTAAGCCACCGTGCCCCCCTATAAATAAGATAAATGCAAATATTTCAAACAGTACAAATAATACAGTAAAATACAAGCAATATAAGCAAATCAGGTAACACAACAACAGAAAGACTTTAGAGAGACTTGACCTCACTAAGTGGAATCTGTACGAGAGGATGTAAATCTGACGAAGATGTACAACTACTATCAAAAGTACACTTGGAATTGATGTGATTATCCAGATGATTCGAAGTATATAATGAACGTGTGTGAGATAGTCGTCCTGTTAACTACATAAGCCTCCAGAGACAGAACTGTTTCAATTACTATTATTATTTATTTATTTATTTATTTATTTATTTATTTATTTATTTAAATCACCCAACATGTTCTGGCTGATTGAACACATTTGGTGTGAATACGACATTTTGTAGATCCATTGATTTAACATATGTCAATCTTCTTCATTCAGAAACTGAGTATTGGAGTGTGAGCGCTCGTCTTTCCACTCTAATTGGTTTTAACATCAATTGGGTTAATTAAATCTGGCCCATTATGACCACGCTGTTCGATTAACCTCTGCGACTCTGGAAGGAAGAGACTGAGATGCAGAGAAATATCACAGGGAATGATAGAAAAAAAAAACAAACACTGCCCTTTCCATTGATATGGCATCAGTGTGTTATGGGAAATGTGCAGAAGACAAACTAAGGCACATGTGGAAATCAAATAAAATGTGCAGGAGAGAAAACAAAGCTGACACATTAACACTATAGTCCCTTTAGCGGGCGACTAACAGCAGAGGAGGCTCGGGTCACAGCTCCAAAATAAATAAATAAAATAAATAAATAAATAAATAAAAAAATAAGCTTAAGTGAGAAAAGGAGTAACGCTTCTCCAGAGACGCAGAGGGAACATATTTATTCTGACATAATGATGTGTGAAATGAGATTGATCAGAGTGGCCGTGAGAATCAATTAGGCCTGGGGATGAAATGGTGAGATTTTAATCATAAACTCAGGCCCTTAGTGTTTACTGACCAGCCGCCGCAGCGCTAGCTGAGCTAAGACAGAAAGAAAAAAAGTAATGCAATGGAATGAAAACTTGTGTTCATCCTTTATACAAGAAATATTCACATGGTGTACTTAGCTGAACCAAAGAGACCAGAGTGGGAGAGATGTGAAACATTCAGGGTTAATAATGGTACAGTACAGCACAAACTTACAATTACATTTAATTCACCATGATATATGAAGATAAAGAAACAATGATTTACCCTCACTGGAGCCACGCCTCCTTCACTATACAGAAGAACACAAGCCACGCCTCCTCCACTATACAGAAGAACACAAGCCACGCCTCCTTCACTATACAGAAGAACACAAGCCACGCCTCCTCCACTATAAAGAAGAACACAAGCCACGCCTCCTTCACTATACAGAAGAACACAAGCCACGCCTCCTCCACTATAAAGAAGAACACAAGCCACGCCTCCTTCACTATACAGAAGAATACAAGCCACGCCTCCTCCACTATAAAGAAGAACACAAGCCACGTCTCCTTCACTATAAAGATCACAGTCCATGCTTCCTTCACTATACAGAAGAACACAAGCCACGCCTCCTTCACTATAAAGATCACAGTCCACGCTTCCTTCACTATACAGAAGAACACAAGCCACGCCTCCTCCACTATAAAGAAGAACACAAGCCACACCTCCTTCACTATAAAGATCACAGTCCATGCTTCCTTCACTATACAGAAGAACACAAGCCACGCCTCCTTCACTATAAAGATCACAGTCCACGCTTCCTTCACTATACAGAAGAACACAAGCCACGCCTCCTTCACTATAAAGAAGAACACAAGCCACGCCTCCTTCACTATAAAGAAGAACACAAGCCACACCTCCTTCACTATAAAGATCACAGTCCACGCTTCCTTCACTA
>NC_083470.1:24452621-24457621 GCF_030014155.1 Tachysurus vachellii | reverse complement strand
ATTTTTAATTTTTATGTATTTTTAGTCACATTTTTTTTAAATATATTCATATTTATTTTTTTAAATACTGAATTTAAAAAATTTTTAAACTGAATTTTATTTTCTAAATGATTTTTTATTGTAATATATTGTGATACCTTTTTATAGAATTTTTTTTGTTATTAATTTATTTTATTACATTTTTATTTATTTTTTAAATTCTTTTATTTGAATATATTTTAATTACAAACTCTAATTGGACGAAGCCGATTTATTTATTTATTTATTTATTTTAAATGGTCTTTTTTGCAGGCTTCCAATTAATGCAGTCTATATAATCCCGTATATCGTGGTATCGTGATACAGACTCACCGGCCACTTTAATAGGAACGGTGACGTCTGATGCGTACAGACGCAGGTCTTGACAATCGAACATCAGAACTTCGGTGACTGTCGCATGGTTGTTGGCGCCAGATACGCAATGACACGAAAGAACGCCTCTCTAGAGTTTGACAGGAAGCGTGGTGAACCAAAAAGCATCTCAGATCATACCAAAGTCTTCAGGTGGATGGGCCACAACAGCAGATGTTCCCACAGGGTTCTGCTACAGTCAGGCAAGAACAGGAACCTGATGATACAGTAAGTACAATAAGGAAGATGCTTTTTTTTTTTTTCACTCTTCAGCTGCATTTTGTTCGTCTTTTCTGTGTTTACTGATAAATATTTTCTAATTATTCTCCCTTCTTCTTCTAATTATCCGAGAATACTCACACGCCGCTTTCGGAAAGAAGGTGTTTGCTCGTCTTGCTTGTTATTTATCCTCGAGCTGATTGTAACCTCCGGGTCACTTCGCCGCATGCCGATTTAAATGATCAATAAAAGCATCTGTTTGCTAAGAGAGTGTCAGAAGCTGCGTGTGTGGGCGCTCGGTTTGTTCCAATTACAGTCTGAAATGAAACACACACACACACACACACACACACACACTCACAGCTCGTCCTCACACCTAAACACAATGTTTCTGGTGTTGTGTGTCACAGAAAAGTAAAGGTTTATAAGATATCATGAAAACATCAACGTCATGATAAATGATGTTACTATAGATTTTATTTCCTTTTTTTTTTTTTTGAATAATTACAAACTGACAATCACGACCATGCATAATTCCTGAATTCTGATTGGGCGGAAGCTGTTTATAGGAATTCGCACCAGAGACCGAACGTAGCCGCTAACAGGAACTAACTTGCTAACGCTCATGGATGTTCTACATCATGAAATAATTACAAGCGGATACAGAGCACAGCGTGTAGTGATTAATTTCATGGATGTGTTTGTGTTTGGAGGCACGTTGCTGTGGTATTGGTTTGTCGCATGCTTTTTTTTTAAGGGAAATAATCAACCTCAGGGAGGTAACGTGATTCTTCCTCACCTACACGACGGGTGATTATGAGTCTTTGTCATACTGTACTTTGGACGTCTAAACGTAAGGATGAAAAGGAAAATATCCGGATTATTACAAAGACACACACATACACACACACGCGGTAAGACGGATCGTCGCCGATGACAATGATGATGATAACGACAGTGGCGTCGTCCTCCCCGGCGTTCAACACGCCAGTCTCTCCTGCACATCAGCGGTCTGTGTATGAGAAGGCTGAAGGGAGGAAGAGAGAAAGGGAGGAGTGGAGGAGGAAGAGGAGGAGGAGGAGGGGAACGAGGTAGGTCCTGTTACATAATCCAGACGCTCGGCCGGCCCTCAGCTGTCAATGTTACTGTCGATGAAGCTGACGCTGACGTTGATGCTGATGCTGAAGCTGAGCAGCGATGGAGTGATGGAGAGACGGAGAGACGGACAGATAGAGAAAGAAGAAGAGAACCACGTGCCCTGTTCAGCCGGTTGAACACGACGCATCATCAGCGATGACTCCAGATGTTAATACAGTGCAGTCTCTCTCGCTCTTTCTCTTTCTCTCTCTGTCTCTTTCTCACACACACACGCACACACACGCACACACAGACACACACATCTGTGCACTGCAGAGACCTGGCTTGAATACAGAGTGCTAGAGCACTGCGCTTTTGAATTAATGCCATTTTGCCAAAGCAGGCATGCTGTCTTTACATGCAAGTCATTCACACACACACACACACACACACGCACACACACACACACACACACGGAGAAATTGAGTTTATTGGGCTGGAATAATGACGGTACGACCCTAAAACCAACACAATCACGTATTAACCGCACACGTTTTTTTTTTGTTTTTTTTTTGTTCTTTTTTCTTTGTATAATTTAATAAAATTCTCTCCTCCGAACTACTTTTCGCTTCAAACACAGTCCATCAGCTGGGACTCGTTCGGCGTCTGGGGTTTCGTAAGCTTTGCATTTGCAAGTAAAGGAAGATTACTCATCGCTCGAGGGTGGGCGATTTGGCATTAATAAAAAAAATAAATAAAATCATTTAAAGGCCTACTTAAAGGCATTTCTAGAATAGAACTGAAAATATTATGCAGGTATTTGTTAATAAACTGTCTGCAATCCTTTATAACATGATACACCTTTTTATTGAACAAAAACGTATTGATGTAAAACAGACACAGAGGAACAGTAACAAGTGGTCAGTTAATGTTTGTTCTTAATGTTTTATTTGCGTAAAAAAACGTTGTGAAATAAAATCCGAAATCGCGGTTATTGTTTTTAGCACGCAGGTATCTGTGGCTCGGACGTCGGTCTCATCACCTGATGTACATTATTTTCGGCCCATTTGAAAAAGCATGTTCTTTTGAAAAGAAATCCCATAATCCTGTTCACCGGACCATGACCAATGGAAACATGAGAGGTGTGTGACGCTCGACCGAGGAAACGTTTCTAAGTGTAGCTTAGTCCACGAATGCTCTAACATTCATTCATTCATTTTCTACCACTTATCTGAACTACCTCGGGTCACGGGGAGCCTGTGCCTATCTCAGGCATCATCGGGCATCAAGGCAGGATACACCCTGGACGGAGTGCCAACCCATCACAGGGCACACACACACACACACTCTCATTCACTCACGCAATCACACACGACGGACAATTTTCCAGAGATGCCAATCAACCTACCATGCATGTCTTTGGACCGGGGGAGGAAACCGGAGTACCCGGAGGAAACCCCCGAGGCACGGGGAGAACATGTAAACTCCACACACACAAGGCGGAGGCGGGAATCGAACCCCAACCCTGGAGGTGTGAGGCGAACATGCTAACCACTAAGCCACCGTGCCCCCTATGCTCTAACATGGTAAATATAAATCCATACAGTAATGTGGGAAGTATGCAGTAATTAATATGTAGTATATAAAACGAGAGACAGAGAGATATAGAAAAGAGGATTTGTGTGTCCTTCCTAACGGTGGCTATTAGCATTTAGCCTCACAGGATAAACTGTAAATAAAATTAATCCTACTTAAGCCAAAGAATCGACTAATCGAATATCCTAATATCCCACTGCTGCATCCCAGCATCCTCATTAGGGTTATTATTTCGCTGCAGCGTCGCTAAATCCAACGCACTAATAACACACTAATAACACACTAATAACACGCCACACACTCTGAGGTCCGGATGTTACACGTTATCTACGAAGGAGCAAAGTCTGCTCACGTCATCTCAAACCTGTGGTATGAAGCGAAACCCTCGAAAAGGTTTCTCTTAACTTCAGTTCTGATTGGATTTGTGGAAGCTGATACAGTAGATAGATACGTCAGGATATGAAGCTCGAGGGACATCATGAGACCAGAAGATCGTTCACTAGGACTGTCATGTGGAACCTCTTAAATATGGCTCAGTAAAGTAGAATAAATCACATCTCGCTCGATAATGTGCATAGAAACGATTTGGTGCAAAGTTTTACATTTATGGCATTTGACAGACGCCTTTATCCAGAGCTACTTACATTTTTAACTCATTTCATACACCTGAGCAACTGGGGGTTAAGGGCCTTGCTCAGGGGCCCAGCAGTGGCAGCTTGGTGGACTCACACCTTAACCACTAGGCAATCACATCCCCAGTTTAACATGTGGAATTGTGGGGGATGTGTTAGCCTAGTGGTTAAAGTGTTGGACTACTGATCTGAAGGGTGTGATTTCAAACCCAGTGTCTATCAAGCTGCCACTGCTGGGCCCCTGAGCAAGGCCCTTAACCCTCGATGACTCAGGTGTATGAAATGAGATAAAAAATATGTCTCTCTGGTTAAAGGCGTCTGCCAAATACCATAAATGTGCCTTTTCTCAGAGAACCAATGCAAATGTACTTTTTAAAAAAAAAAGAGACAGAAAAATAAAACTAGTTTTTTTTGTTTGTTTGTTTGTTTGTTTTTCTTGTTTTAGCTTTTTGTATATATATAAATAATAATATATAAATCTTAAACAGCACATAATGTACATTGTAGCTATTTAATAAACAATAAACTGAAACATATTTTAAAAATATTTGAAATATTATTTAAATATATATATATATATATATATATATATATATATATATATATATATATATATATAAATATTATTTAAATATTATAAATAATATATTATATTATTATAATATTATTCATTCATTCATCTTCTACCGCTTATCCGAACTACCTCGGGTCACGGGGAGCCTGTGCCTATCTCAGGCGTCATCGGGCATCAAGGCAGGATACACCCTGGACGGAGTGCCAACCCATCACAGGGCACACACACACTCTCATTCACTCACACAATCACACACTACGGACAATTTTCCAGAGATGCCAATCAACCTACCATGCATGTCTTTGGACCGGGGGAGGAAACCGGAGTACCCGGAGGAAACCCCCGAGGCACGGGGGGTTTCCCACCGTGCCCCATTATAATATTATTTTATAAATAAATAAATATGTATATATATATATATATATATATATATATATATATATATATATATATATATATATATATATATATATATATATAAACTTTATAAGCATTATAAGCTTTATAAGCAT
>NC_083470.1:24410121-24447621 GCF_030014155.1 Tachysurus vachellii | reverse complement strand
CCATAACATCACTCTATACCCATAATTCTATACCCATATCCTTTACATCACTCTATATCCATAACATCACTCATACTTGTTGATTTTAACAACAACCACTATCATATGATTTAAAAAAAAAGAAAGAAAGAAAAAACCCACATATGGATATACACTCCTCTCCTCAGACATCACAGGGCATCACATGAGTGTATGAAGGTTTATTCTGTATGTATAAGGTGTGACAGTCACAGTCACCTTCACCTTCGTCTCCACTGGTCCATTGCTCGCATTAGCGATGAGTGACAGCTGCTTCTGGATCCAGAGTAGCTCCTTCAGCGACTGCTTGAGCATCAGCTCCACTTTAGACTGCCTGTCAGCTCCCATCATGTCCTGAAACATCGATACACATGTTGTTCACTAAGATAAAACCCAGAGCTGAAGCATCATCTGAAATGATGTCGTATAGTCTGATTTCAACTGCACACTAAACCTAGTTCTTTGGGTTCCTGGTGCTTTCGCTGTGGTCTGGGATTAATTTAAATAAGGTTTATAGTACTTCATAGTACACACACACACACACACACACAGTGGAGGTAGAGCTTCCTGGTACTTCTTAGTACACACACACACACATACACACACACACACACACACACACACACACACATACACACACACACACACACACACACACACACAGCGAGGTAGAGCTTCCCGTACTTCTTAGTACACACACACACACACACACACACACACACACACACACACACACACACACACACAGAACGAGGTAGAGCTTCCTGGTACTTCTTAGTACACACACACATACAGCAAGGTAGAGCTTCCTGGTACTTCTTAGTATACACACACACATACACACACATACACACACACACACACACACACACACACACAGCGAGGTAGAGCTTCCCGTACTTCTTAGTACACATACACACACACACGCACACACACACACACACACAGAGCAAGGTAGAGCTTCCTGGTACTTCTTAGTACATAGACACACAGCGGAGATAGAGCTTCCTGGTACTTCTTAGTACACACACACACACATACACATATACACACACACACACACACACACACACAGCAAGGTAGAGCTTCCTGGTACTTCTTAGTACACACACACACACAGCGGAGATAGAGCTTCCTGGTACTTCTTAGCACACACACACACACACACATACATACACACACACACACACAGTGAGGTAGAGCTTCCTGTACTTCTTAGTACACACACACACACACACACACACACACACACACACACATACACATACACATACACACAAACAGCAAGGTAGAGCTTCCTGGTACTTCTTAGTACACACACACACACACACACACACACACACACACACACACACACATACACATACACATACACACACAGCAAGGTAGAGCTTCCTGGTACTTCTTAGTACACACACACACACAGACACACAGACACACACACACACACACAGTGGAGATAGAGCTTCCTGGTACTTCTTAGTACACACACACCCACACACACACACACAGCGAGGTAGAGCTTCCCATACTTCTTAGTACACACACACACACACACACACACAGCGGAGGTAGAGCTCCCTGGTACTTCTTAGCACACACACACACACACACACACACACACAAACACACAAACACACATACACATTTTTGTAAACCCAATTTTTTCATCATAGGTCACACAGCAGAGTCATACTGTACGTTCAGCACGATCCACAAACGTAATCTCGTAATCTACACATAATCTACACATGATTTTAATCCTCACATATCAGTGCTGCTGCAAAGTGTACATTAATCCATAACCTACAGATAATCTACACTCTCACTGTGCTCCAGACAAATACTGCACAACTCCATGTTTCCCCACAACACACTGCCCTTGAAGCCCCTCTGTGTGATTATTAATCCCTGTACATCCAAACTGTTACGCAAGCACGGACGCTGCGTTACGCAGCTATCCTAAGAAAGCAGATTAATATTGTTCCAATATTGTTTTACACACACACACACACACACACACACACACACACACACACACACACACACACACACACACACACACATTGACTTCCCCTTCCCCTTGCCATTTCCCCATGGGAGAATCCTTGTGTGGTTTTAATGACCAGGCCAAGATTTTATTAGGTCAAGTGAAGTTTGTTACATGAGCCCTTAGAGACCATGCAAATGAAATATACATTAGGGTCATATTTATCATTGATTTTTTTCAAAAATATAACATATAATTTGTTTAAAGTTAACTTAGCCGACTACTCCATGACGACTGACCAGATTTGCTAGCTTGTTAATAGAGAAGCTGTTAAGCGTGCTAAGAACGAATAGCTAGCAAACCTATACGGCTCATAACAGAGGAAAACCTTTAAGAGAGGATTAAAAAATTGTAATTTTTTTCCTGTGGTAAAATCCATTCAAATTAGCCTGGTCTGGCTAACACTGGCTGAAGTAGCTAGCTGGTTTGCTATATGCTAGTAAGTAGAAAAACCCTGTCTAAATTACTGGGTGCTCACGCTTAATCAAACGTCGTGTGCGACTCACACAAACTCAATTGCTAATATTTGAGGTGTGTGTTGTGTGGAAGAGAATTAATAATCATTTCATAAGTATTTACAGTTCCTATATAAGGCCTAAAACATGTACAGCATCGTCTATAAATCTAGCTCTGAAAGGAAACCAGATATTAACGGAAGAAGCTAATTTGGGATTATAAACTCATAACAGGTATTTTTCCCATTAGAAGATGGATCAGTGTCAGGGATTCAGAGTCTGACTCACAACGATCAAAACTCAAGACCATAATCACTCACTCACTCATTCATTTTCTACCGCTTATCCGAACTACCTCGGGTCACGGGGAGCCTGTGCGTCTCAGGCGTCATCGGGCATCAAGGCAGGATACACCCTGGACGGAGTGCCAACCCATCGCAGGGCACACACACACTCTCTCATTCACTCACACAATCACACACTAAGGACAATTTTCCAGAGATGCCAATCAACCTACCATGCATGTCTTTGGACCGGGGGAGGAAACCGGAGTACCCGGAGGAAACCCCGAGGCACAGGGAGAACATGCAAACTCCACACACACAAGGCGGAGGCGGGAATCGAACCCCCAACCCTGGAGGTGTGAGGAGAACGTGCTAACCACTAAGCCACCGTGCCCCCAGACCATAATCAGAGGTTAAAAATTGAAACCTTGTGTACAGCTACAACGGCTGTCTTTTTAAGATCTTCTGGAAGTTTATAAATGCTTCTACATGTGTGTTTTTATTACAGCAGTATTATATGGTTATCTGCTAGTTCTGCATCATATCGTACAAATAAATATCATCATATAAATTCTTTTCTTGGTGTCCTGGGTTATGTTCACTACATCTGGGAAAGAGCTCTAAAGTAATGAACCCAGCCTTAGGAAGACGGAAATGAGACAGAGGGCACTGCCCATACTGGAAATTATGGTCATGACCACAAGATGGAAATGCGCGCACACACACACTGTACTGATTGTTCTGTGACCATCCTGTAAATCCTGCACTGATGTAAAACTCTGTGTGTGTAAACTCGAATTCTCCTTGTGTCTAATGTGAGGTTCCTCTGGGTTCTCCAGATTCCTCCCACCTTCAAAAAACACACCATTTAGTGTACTGGACATTCTAAATTGCTATTCCTCTGACTGAATGTGACTGAATGTGTGCACATATTCCCTCCTTAGGTCCAGTGTTCCCAGAGCCACAGCAATCCTGACCAGAATAAAGCGAGCGAATGATAAGTCTACAAAAGGTCTTCACGTGAATCCTGAGAGAACTGCCACGTGAGACGTTCGAAAAAAACGCCACTCGACTCGCCTCGACTCCTGAAAACACGCTCTGTCCTCATGTTCCTTGCTTTAAATTTGAAGTCTTAAGGATCACAACAACCACATTTTATTCATCCTGAAAGCTCACAAGATCCACAAATTCCATTCAACATCGTTTATACATCACCGGCTGTACAGGTTATACATTAAATTACAGAAAAAAAGATTTGGAGGATTTAGTCATAGTAAAGGGATGAAAATGAGAATATTTCACTTACGTAGTACAAGTGCTCTATCCTGATGGAACCGCGTCTTTCGTTTACACCTCAGTTCTAGCGTCAGCTTTATGGGTCAGGAGAGTGTGTGTGTTTATTATCCTGCCATGTGTGTGTTTGTGTGAGAAAGAAAAAAAGAGAGAGAGAGACAGAGTTCCTCATGTGTTCCTGCACCTGCCTCTACTTTGTCACACACAGTTGCTCACGATGAGTGTGTGTGTGTGTGTATATACAGTGTACACGTATTTATGTATATGCAATATCTTGTGGTTAATTTTGACACAAGAACAGAAGGCACATGAAGGCACAATTTCATTTTAATTACAGAAATTGACTTTTACATACATAATTCATGACGATAGGACCATTCAGTACATACAAGAAATTCTCACAAACGTTCACAGGTCTGATATCAGCCTTCCATCTCTATAAATATATAAACACTACCGTCTTTGTCCAACTTCCAGCCTGTTCTGATGTTCTGATGTGTACACCTGATGTGTAAATTTCACATGATACAACATGGAAGCATGTAAAGTGAGCTGTGAATCTGTGCACCTTGATGTTACTCATCTCATCATTAAAGGCATCTCAGCGTTGGCTTCTGAACATTTGGCTGAATATTAAGTGCACTTGGTGCGTGTTTTCTGAGCTACGGTATTAAGTGCACTTGTCTGGATCGTGTCAACATCCGCGGCCTTCGGTCAGACCTCACGAGGCAGTGAGAGAGCGACGTTACATATCGTATTGTAGCTCTTAGCAAGAAATATCACGAATGACAAAAAAACGCATCACGCGTGAAGTTAACCAGCAAATCACCCAAGACAAGCTGAAGCATCTGAAGTTTTCTCTGTTATTTTTGTTCTTGTAGCTAAATAGCTAATGGACTTAGCAAGAAAAGAATGAGTGGAGCTGGCAGTTTGCATAGAATGCAAACTGCAAGCGTAAATGACGAGAATTTGAAGCGAATTATACAGCTTCCACAGAAAACTGCCAAGCTGTGCAAGATATTAAAAATGGAAATCAGTTCATTTTAACAATCTGTGTGATGAATTAAAAGAAAAATGGTTAGCTGTGTTATTCTGTAGGGTTTGGGGGGGGCACTTATTTATTTTAATTACAATGGTTTGTCTACATTTGTCCGCTTAAAGGAAAAGAAATCATCTCTTTGGACATATCGCATTTCTTTATTGGGTCTTTTACAGGACGATTCTGCCCACATTCGCCAAGCATGAAGGCCCACTGAACAGATCGACAAAGATGTCAATCGTATGCTACGGTCTTCACACTAACCAGCGCCAAACTTAAAGGGAATTTTAAGGGGGACTCAGGGAAGATCTTCTGGAAGGACTGGTGTTCATCTCTCCTGTACAGTTCCAGTGACTTAAAGAATCGATACTAAGGAGCACTGGTGGCTTGTGGTAGCCCAACACCTAACTAACACAAGTCAAGGTATTATTTTTTTTATCTGCTAAAGCATAAAATGACACATTCAAACATTGACCTCACTTTGATGTTTTTTTTTAATTAGTAGCTACAAGTTTCTTTAGCTTGTAGTAAATTAAAGCCACCAATGATGTCTTAATCGTTACCTAAATCGCATGCATCGTGTTTATTTTATTTTTGGCCAAAAATGTTGTTTTACACCCATAATAGGCATCACACAACAGTAACAACTTGGTGTGTGTGTGTGTGGTGATGACAAGGAAAAGTAAACGTAGCCCTTTCGGGAATCCAGATCTCAAAAGCTTATAGATCATCAAAAAAAAAAAAAAAAAAAACCTGTCCACAAATGTCTATGGCAAAACATCACAGTAACAAAGTATTAAATCTCAGCTCCTGGAGAAATGTTGAAAAGTTCTTCTTTGACGTAAGAAATGAGATAGCAAAACGGTTAAATACAAATCTTTTAGCTAAGCTCAGAAGGTTCTGAAGTTCTCTGGTTGGAGCATTGACGGCTAACTAGCAAACACTCCGACGATCACGATGAGCAGAAGAAGGAGGCACGCCGATCCGCAAATGGCAACATACACAATTTTCTAAAAAAAATAAATAAATAAAATGAATGAATGAAAAAAGAGAAAATGGTTGTAAATATTTCATCCACAAGTCAGGCATAAATATGAGTTTACATGAGGAAATACATACTCTGCGTGGTCAGTGTGTTAGTACAGGAGTCATGCTTAAGCGGGATTGGTTGATGAAGTAATGGAGGAGGTCGATTTAGATGGCAGGCCCACGGAAAGGCCGATGATTAGCGCTAGAACACAGATTATCGCCAGCAGGATCACAGCCAGGATGATATATTTCTGTCCAGAATATATAAAAACAAAACCGACTGAAAGTACGTGCTGCTTACATTTCCTCATCATGATAATAAATAATAATCTGCTTAGGATTCCAGTGGGTGTGTCTCACAGTGAGGCGAGTCAATATTTAAATGAGTAAGACTCATTTCATTACATATTTATTAATAAATCACCAAGCACACAAAAGTAGCTTGGTTTCTCTCTGTCAGCTTAGCTTAGGTTAGCAAGCTAAACTATCAGCTGTGAGGATTATGACCAATTTATGTCTTAAAATTATTAGAATTTATAAAATCCCAGAGAAGTCACATTTTAGTAGCTAGCTGACATAAAATAACAGTGATGATTATGAATATTTATGAATATGAGCTAAAAATCTAGGTATGAAATCTTGCTTTGTTACCTTATGTTAGCCAGCTAGCTAGCCTTAGCATAAAATAGCGTATATTTATTTATAAATATGACTCAAAATAATTCAGAAATCCTTTCAGGTTAAGCTCAGGTTTGCCAGCTAGCTAACGTTGGCAGTCAGGATTATGAATATTTAAGAATATGATTTTAAAACTAAGTATTAGATATAAAATCCTGTCAGGTTAGCTAGCAAGCAAACAAAAGCAGATAGGATTATCGGTATTTGTGATTTAAATATCTTTAATAACAAAATTCCTAACTAACTGGTTAGCATTAGGAAAAAAGGAATATTATTAGTATTGACATTTAGGATCTAAAAAAAAAAAAATGAACTCTTGAATTCTTAAATTATTAAATCCTGTCAGGACAGCTCATAATAGCTGGCTGGAAAATGTGTAGAGAAGTTCACAAATAATTTACTCAAATAAATTAATTAATAAATTTACTCAAAGACTTTAAAAGACACCCCCACATTCCTGTTTATGGCCACACACACAGTCATATTTCTATATATGGACTTAAGAGGCTATGTGTGTGTGTATATACATCTCTCTCTATCTCGTCGCTGTCGGGCGGAAACCTCGTATGTCCAAATTTGGTCAATTTCATATTTTTTCACATATCGATGCTATTGGTCAGTCCCCACGTGGGTCTGTTATTTTTACAAGTTATTAACCAATCTAAAGTCTTGAAAATAGCTTGAGCACAAATCTCATAACTCCATTGGACACTTCAACTGTCCACCTCTTCCTCACTCCGTGGGAGAGCTTCGCGGCATATTTCTCCTTAATAAGAGTCGCAACGAATCAACACGTCTTCTGAGGTAAATGTCTTCAAAACACTGGGCTCAAAGAAAAAAAATCTTGACCCCCGCTAGTTCTGGTGCTCGTCTGAGGACAGGAATTTAGCGCAAGACAATCCACTGCAACGCGGACTAAACCCTGTGCACTGCAGATAAGGTACGCGTTTTTTTCATTTCCTGAAAAATAACGGTTTTGGAGATACGAGGATTCCGCACGACTGCGACGATATATAAATGTGTGAGAGAGAAAGATCACTATACACCCTTTAACTGATTAACTGCACATGCCGAGTTTTGGTTTTTAGTCAAGAAATAGAAGATAGAAGCAGTTTAAGTGCAGGTTAAAATGATCAAAGCCACCATGCAGGTATGTTGGGACTTGTTTAAACCTGTTGAAAGTGTATACATGTGTGTGTGTGTGTGTGTATGTGGGTGTTTTTCATACCCGGCGGGCGCTCTTCTGATACCTCACAGCTTTCTTCACCTCCTCGTTGGCTTTGCCTACATACTCCACCGCGTTCCTTACGTTGTTCTCAATGTTGTCGATCATGTCACCCTGTAAAGAAAATTCCAAAAACTTAAATTAATCAACAAAAATTCACCTGTATTACTTTTAGCCAGTTAACTTCAGAAACTTTACTTACGTTATTCCATGTATTGCTTTATGTAGGGAGCTTAAATACTATATACTAACATATATAATATAGTCTCACATTTTACTGAAAATCCAGAGCAATTATATACAGTATACATACAAAAATTGATCCAAACGATAAGACATGATATTTTCAGCTAACTGTTCTGATTGTTTGTATTAGGATTGGCCTCCGGTCAGTCATTTTATAAACACGCCCCCAAAGCCCATTCACGTCCTCATGTGTTATGAGAAGTTATAACTTTGCTTTGAAGCAGTCAAACATTACAGCACGGTGAAATACTTTTTTTGCATATCTTAATTTTTGGAAATCGGGGTCAGAAAGCAGGGTCAGCCATGATACAGTGCCCCTAGAGGAAAGGGTAACAACTCAGAGCCTTAACCGCTTAAGCCACCACTGCTCCAGCTTTAGATCGCCAGGATTGATAAATATACATTGTTAAATCAATATACACTGATTAATGAAGGGCTCCACCTGTGTCTCTACGAGCATAGCCATGTCCATAAACATGTTGTGGAGCTCTTTGATGCTGGACTCAAGCCGTATGATGTCTTTGTGCCTTGACTCAATCTCGTTCAGTGCCTGTCGGGTGATCTGTGAGTCCAAAATGATCTGAGAGAGAGAGACACACAGAGACACACACACAGAGAGAGAGAGAGGGTGTTATAACGGTCTAACAGTTTTAATAACATATTCAATACTCCAGTTCATCAGACTCACATCTGAGGTAAAAATGGAGGGGTTACCGCTCTCCAGCATTTCCTCCAGTTCCTCATTGGTGGTCCTCTTTCCAGCTGAAAGAACACACAACAAACATATAAACTCTGAATGATACACATCTCCGATATGTATATAATCTGTGAGTTTAATATATGTTTATATATTAAGTTTATATATATATATATATATATATATATATATATATATATATATATATATATATATATATGAACTAACTGTATGTAATACTATTGTGTCCCTGATGTTTGTGTGTGTTTGTGTGTGTGTGAGTGTGAGAGAGAGAGACAGTGTGTGTGAGTGAGAGAGAGGGAGGGAGGGAGAAACTTAACCCTGCAGGACTTGTGTTTATTCAGCTGGGAAATGCAGAAAGTCAAGAGGTAGAACAATAGCATAACCAAAACCTATATGTCTATAACCACGTGCGTGTACACACATATACACACACACACACACACACACACACACATATATGCACGCATATGCACAAACACAACACACAGCTATGATGGGGAGAATTCTCTTCATTTTGTCTTTCCTCCCCTGCTCCCCAGACATAGAAAACGTGATTCAACTGTAACCAGCATGATCTAAGTGATAAACACACAATATTTGTTAAAGCTCAATGCTGCTCCCGCTGGGAAGGTTTCCTGTTACACTCTGGGGAGGGAAAAGAAACAAGGGAAAGAGGATTGCAGGGAGAAACTGTGGGGACATGAGGGGATGCTCACAGCTCTTGTTTATCTACATAACACACACTTGATTGTGTGACATCCAGCATATTTGGGTAATTCGTCTAAGTTATAAATCTTATTCTGAGAATGGATCTGCAAAAATTAGTCAGTGAATTCACTGAAGATTAAAATGCTTTTGATGCTCGTAGTCCTTCTCCGTGTCATTTATTTTCGGAATATTAAAAGTCTTATATTAGACGTATCGATCAGAGGCTGCTAATTGAACCTTATCGCGTCATAAAATAGAAATTGTATCGTGTAACATCATGTGGAGACCTGAGATTTACACCACTAGTATAAATACTGCTAGGCAACTGGGAAATATTGACATTATATCGAATATTGAATATTAATGTCACCTACTTTGCTATAGCGATGGTGGGAACACTTTAGGACTAAAATTAAGACTGTAATTACACTTAGCACTGATTGACAGTCCATGACTTCTGAATTAGATGCGTCTATATTTGAGTTTAACAAAATTAGAGAAAAAAAAAATAATCTGGCAAAGAAAAATAGACACATTGATCATACAAATGACTGAATATTGAATTTCTCATATCAAGCCAACTGTATGACACACATCAGTTGGGTGCTGGATTAATACTGTATTCATGGACCTGGTTATACTGTAAATCACATGATACCCCAGCACACTTTTAACAACACCCCTGGCCTAGAGCAGAAATACAGCCTGAGTCACATGACCCTTCTGTCAGCCCACTGTGGCGAGGACTATCTGACTCTCCAGTCTTGTGTTACCGAGGAAACGCCCACAACATGGTCTCTGGTGACAGAAAAGCAGTCTCATGTGTCACATGCCGAACGAGGACCTAATTAAACAGCTCCTGCTGGGACACACACACACACACACACACACTGACTCACAACTACTCCCTGTGTGGACACATCTTCATATTGTGAGTCAATATCAAGATCAGTGTGAGTGTTGCAAAATCCTAGATAGATCCTCATCCACCAAACTCTAGGAATTTTTTCTTGAATTAAAATTTTAACGTGGTCATTTTACAATTCCTACCAATTAGCTGTCTCTTTCCCATCACAGCGGCTTCCTCTGAGACGTGTGACGCTAACTGCAGCATCTTTTCAAAATGCTGATGTGCCACACTTTGAAGTAAGTGCCATCTGCCCTCGTCCTCACACGTGACCGTTGGCTCGTGTCACTGCGATTGACGGGGGAGTGACAGCACTACATTTCCGGGTACATTTCCATTTACGTTTTTATCTCATTTGAGCTTGTTTTATACAAGATTATACCAGGGACCCTCCCACACAGACAGTACAGACAGACAGATTCCCGGCAGATCCCACACAGACAGATTCCCGGCATCATTGAGACAAATTGTCAGTACCGTCTTTAATATACTCCACCCACTACAGTGATTAGCAGCTAATTCTAGCAGACAGTAGACTTATGTGAGTGTTTGTATGCACACACACACAAATCAGAAGCTACTAGCATTAAATGTTGGTATGTCTGGTGAGGAAAAATGTTACAAGTACATGCATGTGAGTGAGATAATGATCTCTTCGGAGTGTGTGTGTATATGTGTGTGTGTGTGTGTGTGTGTGTGTGTGTATGTGTGTGCGTGTCTGTGTTTGTCTCACTAATCTCCAGCTGTCTCTGGATCCTGCACTTGCTACGCTCTCTGAAGGAGACCTGCTCGTCGTTGTACTCAGTCATGACTTCCACAAACTTCCGAGACATGACTGTGTACTAGAGAGAGAGAGAGAGAGAGAGAGAGAGAGAGAGAAATGGCAAGAGATGAAGAGAGAAAGTGAGAGAGAGATAGAAAAAGAGAGAGAAAGTGAAACAATATAGAAAAGGACAGAGACCATGTAAGAGAGAAATGGTGAGAGAGCGAGACAACACAGTCAGCTTCAAACCAATGGGTTCACACTGCACCACTTCATTTTAACTCTGAGACATGAGGGATGTTATTGCATTATTCATAAAAAATGTTTTTATGTCAATATTAATTTACTCATTCATCACAACAAGTGCTTTATCCTGGTCAGGGACATGGCTGAGGACAGGGACAGTCTACTGCAGGGCAGCATGCTCACGTTTGGCCATTCACAAAAAAACTGGTTCGCACAATAGTGAACTAGAGTTCAGATATAATAAATATTAAATATAATAATATAATAAATAGTCTTGCATTGTGTTACAGTTACCTGTATTAAAATATCGTGACTTTTATCTTGTAATTTTTTTGACAATTTCTCAGAATTTGACAACTTTATTCCCAATCTATTTAATTTTATACTCAAAATCATTTATTTTTATTTATAAAAAACAATTTTCTGATTCCTTCCTGGTTCTAGTGTTAATTAATAACAAGTCAAGGACCTAAACTGAAGCCCCTGTTTCTTGGTCCTTAGATCCAAAGTGTTACTGAGATGATGTGGATGCCCACCTGTGTTCTCTGGATGCGCTCGTCCACTGAGGCATGGTTGGCTTGTTCTTCTGCAGGCAAGTTCTGCTGCATAGCTGAGGACAGAGAAAGGAGAAATAATTACATCACGCCTCATTTATGGCCTGGAATTTATTCAGGCAGAAAATGCGATTTTTTTACAGTACAGTTGAAGTGTTTGACTTTTGCCAGTGCAGATGTTTCATTTGTTATGACATGCAGATGACACACAATGCGCACATTGGTAGGAAACTGAAATTAGGTGTGAGGAGTTTGTAATCCTGTAGCAGCAGAGTGAAAGATTTCTCTAATGGATGCACAATGCCATTTATTATTAGGATAAACCACAAAGAAGGGGTTTGAACCCTTATTGTATTACACAACTACCCTCTCCCCTCGACAGAGAGAATGTCAGGGAGAGAGAGAGAGAGAGAGAGAGAGAGAGAGAGAGAAAGCTTCTTGGTTGCACGCACACACTCGCACGCACACGCAGGCATGCACGCACACGCAGGCATGCACGCACACGCAGGCATGCATGCACACGCAGGCATGCATGCACACGCAGGCATGCATGCACACGCAGGCATGCATGCACACTTACTTTTGAGTTTGGTCCGTACCACATTGGCATTTTTCTTGATTTCGACCATCAGCTGCTCGAGCTCCTCTTTGGTCCCTAAATAAAGGTAACAGAAATCAGATGTTAAGTTGTGCAGAGTTAAACAAGTAAAAACATACGTGAGTGTAGATCAGAGTTTGGTCAGTGCAGAATGTTCATAAAACAAGTTAGTTCTTGTTTTCATTTGCGTTATAGCAGCTGTAAATCTGAATTTGAAATAACAAGTGAAAGAAAGACTACCAACGGGAGCGAAGACTACAGAGCGCATGTTATCTGTGGCAAAGAGCACTCACTGCATCTTCTACATCTCACCGTGATGTACACTGGTGAAGTTGAAATACAAGCGGCAGATCTCTAAGCAGAATGTTGTATATATTAGTTGTGTGTGTGTGTGTGTGTGGGGGGGGGGGGGGGCATTTAACAGGTGCTATTTAAAGCAGATGAATAAGTGTATTTGAAGTCGGGAAAGGAGAGGTTTCCTTCGCATGTTTCCTGGAGTATACACTAGGGGTGTGTGTGTGATTTCCTGTTTTTACTGCTCAGTACACAAGCACAGTATATTTAGCCTGAACTGCACAAGTGTGTGTGTGCGCATTTGAAACAATGCCTTAAGCCAGTGCTGTGACGCAAACCGAGCATTGTACATTAGCTTTCATGACACAAAGTGCTGCGTTCACAAACAAGCAGATGTCCTTAACAGAATGAATTAGTTTCAGAAATTATTTTCCGTCAATCACACGCAGTAATCAAGACATTTGTATCTCATTAAAATTTATCCCTTTTTCTCCAGTGAAAAAGCTTTTCGATAGCTATATTCGGTTAAAACTGATTTGGGAGCAGGGACACATGCATCAGTTGGAGGTTTTATTTTGTGTGTATTATTGAGTGTGTACGCACTTTCGTCAGGGTTGGGAGCTGAGAGGATCATACTGTGCTTCTTTTTCACTTCGTTCACTTGCGAGGAAATTTTATCAATGTTGCTCCTTACTTCCTCCACCTGAAACACATTCAGTCAATTTGTTCAGACAATCTTATGTATTCAGTTACATTTTATTTACCTGCTGTCATGTTTTTATCAATAGTACTTGTCTAGATTTTACATTTCTTACACTATGTCCGTTAACAGTTCGGTGATTTGACCGAAATTCTGCATCATTTATAAAGGACTTTAGTGATAAATGTAAACAAAGATGCTTGTTAAGCTCATACTGTACCTTTCTGAAAAAGCCTTCCATAAAGCCACCTCGATCCACTGGAACCACGACGCTGCCATCTTCCTCATCGCTAGGCCTCCCCTACATTCAGGAAACATAGAATACACTACTGATTTGTTCAAATAAAATAGAAATTCCTGGGTTTTAAAATTAGGAAACTAGATTTTTTAAACTTTGATGTTGGCTTGATGAAGCAATAGTCGTAACATCTGATGCCTTTCGGTGGCAAATGGATGGGTCAGCAATACTTTTGGAGGCGAGTGGACAGATAGGGTGGCAATACATTTGGAGGTGAGTGGAGAGGTAGGGTGGCAAAACTTTTGGAGGCGAGTGGACAGATAGGGCGCTAATAGCTTTGCAGGCGAGAGGATACGAGTATGTGACGTTGCGAGAATGCACATAATCCAGTTCTCCTTATTACATCAGACGTTTCCATACGTCACACGTGAACGTTGCGGCAATTTTGCGATTCCGTTCATATTGTGGGTTGACGTGCACGTGTGTGTCGTTACGTGATGTCATTAGAACACCCGTGTCAAAGTTCTCCACATTGTGCTGAGCATTTTAAGATGTCACGTGTGTCTGGTGACGTAACATCGTGTTAGCTGGTCTTTCTAACTAACAAGACAGGAGTAGTGCCAGTATGTTCAATCAAGATTGCAGCCAGGCCTTTTCACATGCTTGTTGTAGATCCCATTTTTAACCACAAGGTGCAATAATAAGTGTCTGCAGCTACATGGGGCAGACTGCAGTCAAATATTCTATAGTCAGTATATAGTCATATAGTCAGTTATATATGTTATATAGTCAGTATATCATTCAGTAAGACAGTCAGACAGTCAGATATTCAGTTATAAAGTCAGTATATCAGTCAGTAAAACACTCAGACAGTCAGATATTCAGTTATAAAGTCAGTAAGACACTCAGACAGTCAGATATTCAGTTATAAAGTCAGTAAGACACTCAGACAGTCAGATATTCAGTTATAAAGTCAGTAAGACACTCAGACAGTCAGTATTTTTTGAGTTTGTATGTAAAAATGTGGGTGTCACTTAACCCCCATAGGCTAAATAAGTCGTGTTGATTATTCACTACGACCTGCGTAAATCCTGCGCTGCTCCGCGCTGCGTAAAAGCTGCGCTACTCGAACACATCCAAGGCCAAATCCTACACAACTCTCTGATTCCTTCATTAACCGCAATTCACTACGGATCACAACCGCGTCATGTTCACTATTTAGTGCACTACAGATCAAAAAATGGCCGTCGTTTGGGCTTCAGCCTGGATATGGAATCCGAAAAACAATTTAAACCCGGCTTTAAACAATAAAAAAAAAACCTGTTGCATTCCATATTACTTTACTTACCGACTTCAGCTCAGCCAGACGGTCCCTCATGTTTCAAAATAAGCGAACAAACGAACAAAAGTTAGCTTCATGCTAATAATATGATGTACCGGTCCGTTTCCATCCCAACTCCGAGTCACACATCAACAAGCGGGTAGGCAATAAAAACCAAACAAAGAACTATTAAATAAATGTTATTTGATGGCAGTTAAATAGGAAAACTAGCCGATATAAAGTGTTGTAAAGTAACGGTTAGAACCGCAGCCGCCTCAGTGACCGTTCCTGTCAGAGTGAGAGCGCGCGCGCACAAACACCACTGCTCTCGAGAGCAAGGCGGAATGAGCGCGCGCGTGGGGTGGGGTGAGGGTGAGGGGGTGTGTTTGTCAAATAAACAAATAAATAAATGAATAAATAAATAAAAGAGCCACAAATAAGTTTTGTTCAAGTTTGTAGTCATATTATTAAATTGTATATATAAAATAAATAAATAAATAAATAGAAGGCAAAAAGTTTTTAATCTATTTTTTTATATCCATATTATCTCTCTCTCTCTCTCTCTCTCTCTCTCTCTCTCTCTCTCTATATATATATATATATATATATATATATATATATATAAAATCTTTTAATATTATTTATATCCATATTATCTCTATATATGTCTCTATCTATCTACCTATCTATCTCTCTCTCTCTCTCTCTCTCTCTCTCTCTCTCTCTCTCTCTCTATATATATATATATATATATATATATATATATATATATATATATATATATATATAGGCAAAAAATGTAATTAGTGCAATTAGAGTATATATATATATATATATATATATATATATATATATATATATATATATATATATATATATATATATATAATTTCTCCCAGAATTCCACTTTGGCTTTTAATCTAAAATAAGCATAAATAAAAACACACATATTCGTTGTTAACAGATTGAACAATCGCTTGCAAGCTGTTTGGGTTTTTTTTCTCTTTTGTGAATTTATTTAAATTAATTGATAATGAATTTATTTAGTTACCTCGGATTTATTGTTAAATTAAAACGTTGGTTAAATGAAGGAATAAAGTAATTCGTTAGGCAATTATGCCAATACTTGACACATTTTAATGACAATACTAATGTATAGTATTTTCCCACAGAATTCCACTTGTTATTGTTTTTCTTTTATGTAAATTATACATGAAGAAAAAAATGGTCATTGTTGTCTAATTATTGGACTGAATCATTAGAATCAGAATCAGAATCAGGTTTATCGGCCAAGTGTGTTGACACACACAAGGAATTTGGTTCCAGCTGTTTGTGACTCTCAAAAGTACAGACATAAATAACACTATACTATACAAACTGTACAAGACAATGCAGACGATGAGATACAATTTAGACAGAATGAGTATTAAATATGAATACAGAATATATGACTGATCAGTTATGTACATAAAGTGTGAGAAGCACATGGTAGTGCAAATAACAATATTGTGCAATATTATGCTTTTTGTACAATATACAGCAGCAGTAGTGTGTGTAATGTACACAGATGATGTGATTTTGATAATGCAGTACTTATAGATATGAAGCAGGGGAAAGAAACTTTTCCTGTGTCTGGCAGTTCTGTAAAGCAAAGTTCTGTATTGCCTGCCAGAAGGGAGGAGCCGAAAGAGGTTGTGTTCAGGGTGAGAAGGGTCAGTGGTGATTTTTCCTGCCCGGTTTCTGGTTCTTGTATGGTACAAGGAAGCACAGAGTGTCAGAACCGTCTCACCTGGGCTAAAGACAAAAAGGACTGGACTGCTGCTGAGTGGTCCAAAGTTATGTTCTCTGATGAAAGTAAATTTTGCATTTCCTTTGGAAATCAGGGTCCCAGAGTCTGGAGGAAGAGAGGAGAGGCACACAATCCATGTTGCTTGAGGTCCAGTGTAAAGTTTCCACAGTCAGTGATGGTTTGGGGTGCCATGTCATCTGCTGGTGTTGGTCCACTGTGTTTTCTGAGGTCCAAGGTCAACACAGCCGTATACCAGGAAGCTTTAGAGCACTTCATGCTTCCTGCTGCTGACTAACTTTATGGAGATGCAGATTTCATTTTCCACCAGGACTTAGGACTTGCCACCTGGACACAGTGCCAAAGCTACCAGTACCTGGTTTAAGGACCATGGGATCCCTGTTCTTAATTGGCCAGAAAACTTGCCTGACCTTAACCCCATATGGGGTATTGTGAAGGGGAAGATGCGATATGCCAGACCCAACAATGCAGAAGAGCTGAAGGCCACTATCCAGAGCAACCCGGGCTCTCAAAACACCTGAGCAGTGCCACAGACTGATCGACTCCATGCCACGCCGCATTGCTGCAGTAATTCATGCAAAAGGAGCTCCAACTAAGTACTGAGTGCTGTACATGCTCATACTTTTCATGTTCATACTTTTCAGTCAGCCCAGATTTCTAAAAATCCTTTCTTTGTATTGGTCTTAAGTAATATTCAAATTTTCTGAGATACTGAATTTAATTTAATATAATTTTCCTTAGTTGTCAAGTTATAATCATCAAAATTAAAAGAAATAAACATTTGAAATATATCAGTCTGTGAGTAATGAACGAATATAATAAAGTTTCACTTTTTGAATGGGATTAGTGAAATCAACTTTTTGATTATATTCTAGTTATATGACCAGCACCTGTATATATACACACACACAGTTTATCAATAATTTCATCATATATTTTTAACACAACACAAACTTAATCTGTGCTCCACATACTGCGTTGTCATTTTAAACTTTCTGGTTACTTTATTAAAGTTTATTACAGCAGCTCCATCTAAAACTCATACAATCCTAAAAGCGTGTGTGTGAAAGAACATCAACTGGACATGCAATAAAAAAATGTTTTTATTCACCAAGTCTTAAATAATTAAGAACTGCAGAATAAATGTTGGAACCATATAGAATTATTTTTATGTTTTAAGTAATGGCACCTCGACGACCACAAAAAGTGCGAGTGGGCAATCTGCAGACAAAGTGCTTTTATTTGGTGATGTACAAGAAAACACATTAAAGAAAATCGTCAAATTCAAAATCAAGTCTTTCATTCCCACAATATGAATTTAGTGTTAATTGGGAACAATTGTTGAAAACAAAAAAAACAACAAAAACAAGCTTTGGTTTCGCAGACTGCGTTTTACTTTTAACAGAAATTGCAAAGAAATTACATTTTTTTAAAGCTAATTTTTACTAAAATTCTAATATTACAACCAAGAACAGAAATATCAGGTTAACAAATAAAACCTAAACTGTAAAATCAAAATGACATGAACTGCATAACAATTGTCCCCCCCAACGTAATACAAAGGTCATCACGTGTGACCTTTTTACAGGTAGTAGAGCAAGTCGTCCAGGTTGACGTTGGGCTCCCTGTGGATGCTCTGACCGACCAGGAAGGCCAGTTTGTGAGCGTACTGACACGGTGCAGGAACTCGCACAATTCCCTTAAATGGGGGAAGAAAAAAAAAAGACATCATGAGAGGTTGAGAAACTAAAATAATACAGTAAACATCACTTTCAAAAACTGTTTCAAAACAAACATTATATATTCATCTACACAGAAAGCTCAGTGTGTGTAAAGATGAACTGCAACAATCCACACCATTGCAATCAGTGGAAAACAGAAATACCCACTAGCATGTAGTTACAGCTAATCTTTAACTCTGCATTTTTTTTTATTATTTTTTTTAAAGACTTTTTGACTTCAGCCATCATGCACTAGATTATTACTTGTCTCGATTTACAAAACATTCCCATAAAATTTTGGCAGAAGTCTGTAACAATGCGATAGGATGCGTTCTCGCATTTAGATCAGACGATGCGAATTCTCTAACGATGGACCTGCAATCAAAGAAATTGTCTACATCCTGCTTACTTCGTCAATCGGCATGATAAACAAGAATTATAAAACATATGAACACAAACGTGTACGTGGCTTTTACCTGCCAGTTATAATACAGGTGACAAAGCTTGTAGGTGAGTCTCTGCATGTGGTCTGGTTTGAGGCCACTGCTGTCGTACACCACGTTGTAGTGAGTAGGGGAGACGCTGCCCATGCGCACGGCCTGACTCACAATGAAGAAATCGTACCTGACAAAATCAAGACATCAGCATTTTAAAGCACAAACTGCAATGGAAACTGGGATCAGAATGAGAAAGAGAAAACAATCAATTCACTCTAACTAAACATCTAAGTTCAATTAAAAATCTAAACGCACCACTCAGGCCGGGTTACTTCAGTGTCGATGACCGTCCCAGGAGGAGGGTTGGACAGTCTGGCATCGAGGAGAGTGAAAAATCTGGAAGCGATGCGTTTTTTCACCACCACCACGGTCAGCTTGGGCCTGTACACAGAAACCGTAGTGGGTGAAAGAACCCCCAAAAGTGTGTCACAGCGTGTTAAGGAATTGTGTTGAGTCTCACGCATAATCTTCTCCCATCGCCTTGATGGACTGCATGATCTGAGGCACTTCGTAGTTGACGACGCTCTGCAGCATGCCGTCGCCCACGCCATCGCGGTACACGATTATGCGAGATGGCAAACATTTGTTGTATCTGAAGTAGGTCTTCAGTGCAGCTGATAAATGAAATCGATGTGAAAAGTAGAAAGATAAATATAGTTACTACAGAATCAAGTAAACGAACATCTGCCTGTTACCGACAGAAACAAAAGGAATCTGTCCTGTAACGATATACATAACGAGCATGTTCGGCACAGAGGACGTCACACACCCTGCAGAGCCACTTTGAGTCCGTCGATGATCTCTTGACCACGGCTCTGTAAGACACACTTTGAAAACCACCTGAGAGAAGGACAGTTACTTGTGTCATTACAGAGCAGTGCCACATACTTCCAGAACATTTATACACAATTCAAGCAATGGTGACATGGAAGCAACCTTAGAAGAAATTGGGAATACACAGGATAACATCCCATGAGATTAACAGATTAAATTCTGGTCTGCTGGAAGAAACCGGAGATACACAAACTGAAATCTAAAAGCCTTGTTGTTCAGTACAACCTTTTTAAAATGGTTTAGTGTGTCATTTAATTAATTAATTAATTACCTGGACATGCCCTGGTTGAGGTTGGCCACCAGTGCACCGATGGATCTCTTTCCTGCAGCAGTGTCGTGGTAGCAGTCGATACCCACAATCATCAAGTGCTTCAACTGAAAGGGGAAAAGAAGTCAAAAAGATGTTTCAATAGAATACCTTTATGGTTAGGAGACACCACTGAGAAACACCCAGCGCTTGAGGAACAGAACAGTACCGGGATCTCGACACTCCACAGCTCTCCTCCCATCTTGCAGTTCATCTGCAGGGCAATTTTTGTGGCTATGGTCATGAGAGCCTGAGGTTTGGTGAGGGTGCGCGCCACCACACACTGGCTTGGAGTGGGACATTCCACACACAGGTACTTCTTCACACAATCATATTTATCCTTACGGTTGGTGGGCAGGATGACGACCACCTTATGGACACATACAAGATTTATAAAGACTAGGCAGGTTACTCTCTCTTTGTAGTCATATGTAGTTTTACACAAACAAGTGTCAGGCTTGATTTTACAAAAGCAAAACCCACCATTTGAACTTGTTGCCCCACATTCTGCTGCAGAGCTCTCAGAAGAGCCTCCTGTCGATCGTCGTACTCGATCCTGCTCAGAGAAAAAGAGTTAAAAAGGAAAAAGTGTGAATGCTACGCTGCTTTTTTAACAGTTAGGACATGATACAGATTACTCTGGATAAAATAGATGCTAGATTTTAAATAGCTCTGCGTTCCAATTCAAAAGAAGTTTATTTGTTGAGATGATACACTTCTGTCTAATTGATCGACTGCAGCTAAATATTGATGACATAAGGACAAAGTTCTGCACTACCTAACTGATGACCGGTGTTTGATGTCGATCAAATGCAGTTACACACTAACGTCCCTTTCGTGAAGTGAATTTAAAATTAGCCCACGAGACAGAAATTCTCTGCATCTCCCAAAAATTCCTTTCCCAACACTGGTTAAGTGAGTTGCCTCACATTCCTGGCCTCTGCATTCGGATGCCCATGGGCCCAGACACTTTGTTGAGGGTCTGCATCAGGGAGTGAGCGATGTCAGCGTTACGGCGTGTAAAGAACATCAGCCAGTTTCCCAGAGGTATGCTGTTGATCAGAGGAAGTCCTCGCATCTCTTTAGACCAATCCGCGACCCACGGGTTGTACTCGTACTGCACGTGCACACACAAATATACTCGATTCAGCAAGAGTGAGTCAAGCGCATACCCTTTTGTGTGTTCGTTCTGTGGTTCCTCTTACGGCTCTTCCTCCCTGGAGGATCCTTTCAGCAGGAAGGACTCTTCCAGTCAGATTCAGCATCTTGTTCTCAAAGTTTAGACCCCATCTTCCGAGTGCATCCTGAGCGCTGGCGTTCCTGGAAGAGATTCGCTTTGAACAACGAGGCTATTTTACTTGAACGTTAACGCCACAATATATGCATGATATCATGTAAATTTGTTTGCTACACACAAAGTAGTAATTTAAAATATCTACCATTCAGCTATTTAAACTGTAGCCAGAATCACACTATATGTTCATGCATGTGTTACGTAGAAGAATCTCTGTATATACACGAGCCATATGGACACTGCATACTTTCAGTGAATCTAAAATCCACACGCTTTTCTAACAACTCTAGAGCTTCTCTCGTTGTTGACTGTTAAGTGTATATTTCTTTATACAAGTTAAAGCGCAGTCGCATTGATTACTTGTTTATTTTGCTAATGAATCTGTTGAGGCGGTTCTCCCTCTGTTCTGGGGACAGTCTGGTGTGAGTGGCAAGATCCCTCATGATGGTAAAATCGTTGCGCATGTTATCAGTCAGACCTGCGCAAATGACAATAATAAGCACAATAAGAAGTTGTCCACAATGATTAAGTGTCTGGTTCTCCTAGCGCTCAGACAGACCTGTGAGGTAGCAGAACTCCGGGATGAGTAAGGCAGGTCCTGGTGGAGGAGCTCCTGTAGGGCCCATTCTTTTAATATGACTGACCAGCAGTACCTGATTCTCATCAGTGATCTGCAGATTGTATTGCTAAAAATCCACAAAGAAATCAGAAAATAGGCTCAAGCATAAATGCAGAAGCCACAAGCGTCATTATAGCCCCGTTCACACTGCAGGTAAAAGTGGCCCAAATCAGATTTTTTTGGGGTCAAGTGACCAGGTCAGACTTCCTCAGGAGTAGTGTGAACACTCAAATCTAGCCCAGATCTGATTTTTTCAAATCAGATTCAGACCACTTCCATATGTGGTCCTGAATCAGACCCAAATCTGATTTTTTCCCCCAATTTGGCCGCAGTGTGAACAACCCAAGGCGGATTTGATGCGACTTTTACGTCAATCTACATTGACATTCGTCACAATTATGCGCCGGTGAGTACGCACACAAATGTGACTACGCCTACAAAAAGGATCAAATAATCAAAAGTTGCCCTTGACATCCGAAGGTTTTCAAAACGCTGCGTCTCTGTGCTGCCGTTACACAAACATTTAGAAAGAAAAGCAAAAGTGCTTACTTCCTCCATAACCTTGCCAACTTTAGCACAAGTCGTGCTGCGCGTGACGTCATTGTTATTGTTCGTTTGCGCACGTGGGTCAGTTCGAATCAGCAAACAGTTCACACTGGTATCTGATATAGGCCGCATTTTAAAAAGGTAATGTGAACAGACAAAAAAAAAAAAAAAAAAAAAAAAAAAAAAAAAAAAAAAAAAAAAAAACACATCAGATCTGAGAAAAATATCCGAATTGAGCATTAAGACTTGCAGTGTGAACGGGGCTTATAACTCCTACCTACCGTCATATAGTAATCTTTGAAACTTATATCAGTGTCTCCTTTCTTGAAGGTGTTGGTGGGCGTGTGGTCCCAAGCGATGTCATCAACCCTGTAGGTCTTGTTGTTATACCTTTCATTTTTTTTTTTTTTAGTAAAGCATAGATGCACAATCAGCATATCAAATACTTAAATACTGTAGCACTCGTGTGTGTACATATTTGTAATCAACTAACTGGTGTTAATTATTATAATGTCACCGATTTAAAATGCACTAACTACGATAATGTGAGTTTAAATGAGCCTAGTGTCGAGGTGTATTATTACTTGGTGAGGACGACGACTCCGACTAGCTCTTTGGTACAGACGTCAACAAAGCGCTGGTCTCCACACTGCTGTCTCAAGTTGCACATGAAGTCGAGAACAGTCTCACTGCGCAAAACCTTATGGCTCACATCAAGACACAGCATGATGCTGGACTCGTACTGCAGGATGTTGGTCACAAAGCCAGGCCAGATGGTCAGCCTGCAATAAGGAAACAGACTACAGGTCAAACACGTCAATAAGACAACATACACACGTTTCTTTTAACGCCTTTTACTCTAGTTACTTTCCAGGAGTGGAATTCTTGTTCTATCATACAAACAGCAAGTACCTGTGCTGTGGGATGTTCAGGGGGTCGTCTGGGTTGTAGTAATGACGCCCAATCTGCTGCATGTTTAGAATCTTCAGAATCCTGAAAACAATACATTTGGTCAATAAACTGAGGCTAAATAGACAGTCAATGAGATTTACTGCTGAATGCAAGTATCTTTTCATACCGCCTGAAGATAATGTTATAGAACTGCAGACATACAGGAGAAGATGGATGCAGCTCATTGGTCAGTGTGATCGTGATCTGCACTTTCTCTCCAAGCTTGTTTTCAGTCCACAGCACTGTCTCCTAAACAAAACACTTCCACCATTAGGTCCCTTACATGTATGTCTAATACACTCAAACATCAAGAAGTCTCAAATGAATTCAAAAGCATTCTCTCTAACGGACAGGAAAAAATCTGACTAAAGAGAAAATGCTAGGACAATACTCAACGTTTCCCTGTACCAAAAGCATTAAAAAAAAAATACATAAGTCTCTGACCGGAAATTTGTTTATCATGGGATAAACTGAATATTACTTTAAGAGCTAGACCTGTGCTACGCTGTTTTATGAATCCTTGAAAAATATTCTCACTACTTTTACAGGCGGTTGGTTGTGTGTGGATTGTGGAGCTAGAAAACTGTCATCTAACATGGCATAAGCCTTTGGCAGAGCTGAGACTAACTACATTTCCACCTTATTAAAAAGCAGCCCCAAAGCATACATTAATAAAACATGAAGTGTTCCTTTGTTTGTGTGTCGCCATTTACAGTGTCATGAAGTCGATGAGGCAGGAAGAGGATAGTTCCATCATAAGTCTTCGTTGTGCCTAGTACGTCCTCGTGACTATACAGCAGTGCCATGCGCACGCGCCGAGACTCCATGGGAGGCTTAAAATCCACATGATACTGGAACAGAGCCCACTGGGGCCGCGACAACAGACGCACATAGTTCGCTCTGAGCTCAATGGGAGATCCAGACAAACCTAAATAAAAAAACAAAAAGACACCAGTGTTAAGAGTTCATAGATCAACATGAATACAGCGATGATACAGTTCTTTAATACTGTACAATATACACAGTCTGAAGCAAATAAGGTATTTAAATTTGTTTACAAATCATGTTTTTCAGTATTTGAAGAACAAAACAGCATAGTAATAAACATACATTTTTACAAAGATATGCAATGCAGCTATAAGAGATTAAAATGCAAATGTACAATATTGGACATAAATTTTGCAATAAAATCACAAAAGCAAAATCTTCATTTTAATAACCTTTGAAATCACCACAGACCTGTCTTGGACTCCTTGACATGTTCCATCAGTTGGCGAGTGTTAACGCCAGAATCATGGAAGTCCCGCCTGCGTCCTCCTCTCTCGCCAAGCTTCACTTGCTGGAAGCCAGCAGAAATCTGGAGCACAGCTACAGAAACAATTAGATTACCATCATAAAAAGCTTCAAATACGTCAAATACACGAACACAGCTACAGAAACAATTAGATTACCGTCATAAAAAGCTTCAAATACACGAACACAGCTACAGAAAACAATTGTTTAATCTTAACATGTAAAACATTAATTCACAGTGCAGAGAAGAATATTAACGCGTTTCACTTAACGGGACACCAAAAGGTCAAGCACATGAACTGCTACGTAGATGCTGCCACCTTTGTACTTCGGTATACAGCAGTTATCCTGACAGGAAAAAAAAATAATCTGAGATCAGCTAAACATCGGGATACTTTGATAATTTAAAACTACCTTCTGCCGCCACCACGGGGGCAGATTTCTGTCTTCCCCTCCCTGGGAGCTCTCTCTCAGGCGGTGGTGGCCACACGGCTTGAGCTTCCTTCTGAGGCAGAGGCGGTTGCTGGGCATAAACATGTGTTAGAAGCTTTGGATACAAATGCATGATGGAAACACCCCCCCATTCAGCAACTATGCACTTACCCTTACCCTACACAATATCCTCAGTAACGGTTATATCAGAGCAATCAGTGTAATCAGCCTTTTTTTTTTTTTTTTAAAACAACTCATCGCTCCTGCCATCTATTATCATACACAATAACACACAAAAAGCCTTTTCCCGGTCGCTTGTGTGTTTTTAAGGTGGTCAATCTACACTGTGATTTTTCTACACGACCATATCATGAATTTCAACCAATAACACCCCTAATATTAATTTACACCTTTTATAGTACATGCAATGTTCTAAAAACTGTTCTGTTGAGGTTGTGATGGTAAAAAAAAAAAAAAAAAAAACTTATTTTAACACAAGCACAATGTTTACAAATAAATTTAAATAAATAAAAATTTTAATTTAAAAGCTTGTGTTTGTCTAAAGCACTTTTCCTGATGCACACCCAGAAACATTAACAATCAATATTAGTTTAAAACAGTATAAATGGTGCATCCTTACCGCGCCTGGGGCCCCAGTCTCTTGGCCACGCGCTCTGCCACGTGGTCTTGCTCTCGCGCGTCCGGACATAGCGTCTACGGTCTTCACTCTGTCTTATTCCCACTGTACTGTAAACAAATACATAAACACTTATAGAACTGTGCCTGTGGTCTTCCATTTTACATTTACAGCCTTTAGCAGATGCCCTTATCCAGAGCGACTTACATTTTCATCTCATTTTTTATATAACTGAGCAACTGAATGTTAAGGGCCTTGCTCAGGGGCCCAGCAATGGCAGTTTAGTGGATGTAGGAATCAAACCCACAACCTTCCGATTGGTAGCCCAACACCTTAACCACTAGGCTACCACATCCCATTTCCTCACTATGTTCCTCACAGTGCACACTGACAGCTTACAGTACATCACTGCGATAACTTTTTGTAGCCTTCCCCCAAACCATAATGTTGAACAATCTTTGTTTTCAGATCATGTGAGAGTTGTTTTGAGGCCTCCATGTTGCCACTCCTCGGAGGAGAGTCAAACTTGCACCTTAAATACCTTTTCTCATGATCGGATGCACCGGTCTATGAAGTTCAAGCTTAATTTGGAATTGTGTGTTCCAATTAATCAGTGCTAAGTAGTTACAGGTATTCAGGGTTTCCCCTGAAAATTTGTTAGTTAAGGCGGTAGGGGTTGGGCGTGGGGGCGTTGTTCTTTGTGAGATAGACCACAGATTCTGTACTTCATTTAACAATTATTTATTTAACACCAAATATAAAATTTGAATATATAATAAGAAAATGCAAAACATTCAAAATTGGCCTTAACAAAACAATTTTAACAAACAGTATACAAAACTACAACTATACATGTGCAAACCAACATTGTCAAAATGTACACGGTGATCAGTCACTGCTTATGGCAGAGCTGACATATAGCATTGCTACACGCTATCCATCTTGGTTTTAAAAAAAGCGCGAAGATTGTAAAAACTGATTATTTCCCACTATTAATTACATTATCTTAATGGAGTGTAACTACTGTAGCGTGTAAATAATGCACATAAATAACGTGAGCAAGAGCGCTCAACAATTATATCGAATCAACACGCACGTGCAACCTAGCAAGCAGTTGAAGAACTCAAACAACAAAATCACCAGCTAGCTAACTTTAAATTTGCAAGAACTATAGACTAATACAATAACAGGCTTAAATAAACCCAAAACATAAGTCCACTTACAGTTCACACGGACACGCGTTTTAGCAACTGGCTAGTTATCCTGGAGTCCAGACAGTGACTGACCACGTCTTTCTCTAATGTCGCACGTGTGGCGCGCGTGCCAGCTCGCGGTGTGAAGCGCGTCCGCGCTATTCTCCGAGATGTCCCTGGTATTCAAAATCAACCAAATTTAAGCACCTGTCTAATTTGGTTTTGATGCATATTGCACATTTTCTGTTCATCCAATAAACCTCATTTCACTACTGAAATATTAATGTGTCCTTCAGTTATTTAGTAGATCAAAATTAAATTGCTGATCCAAACACCCAAATATTTATAAATGAAAATTGTCAGGGGTTCCTAAACTTTTGCATACGACTGTAAAACTACAACGTATCGAATAATCAACGAAAAATACAAAACCTTCTCCAATACTCCCAGATCCTAACCTACGCACGTGCTCCACACCAAACCGCCTCGTGCGCTTAGATAACGGTTAGCACGTTTTTTTAACAATTATTAATTTTTTTTAAAAACGTAATTTTAAATTTAATTTTTTTTCGACAAACGTCGAAAAAAGTTGTAATCAATGATAAATAAATAAATAAATAAATAAAGAGTGAAAAACACAGCATCATCCATCGCGTATTTATGAGGAAAGGATGCTAACATCGTTAGCATAAAGAGATTTGTTGGGTTTAATCGTGAGAGGACGAAACTACAAGTCGTACAAAATTAAAAGAAGCAAAAAAAAAACATCGTATATTTAAGTAATTCGTATAATTCGCACTTTTTTTAATATTCCTTACGCTGTAAAACACTTTATTAAACGATTACAATGCTCGTTCGTTTAATGTACTACTTACTGCACTTAACTATTTCATTAACATTAGTTTAAAATCGTATACGGTTGAAAATATAAATATTAAAGTCATATTTTTATTACATATACCTCACCGTTATCGTCCAGCTCTGAGAAGCTCAATTAACTTTCGACCTACTACATGCACCGTCCTCTTAACCACTTCTCTTTGATGTATCCATCCGAGCAACAGTAATCGCATTCATTTTAATATATATATATATTTAAATTTATATAAATGACAATTTCTGCTTTCTTGTATTTTCATCTCTGGTCCGTATTTCATGGGATGCTATTTTAAAAAAAAACAATAAAATAATTAAAATAAGATAAGGGACTATTTTCATCGGAAGGACACTATAACTAGTTCGGTTTGGGTCGTGAGTTGGTCGTCGGCGCTACTTTTTGACGTTGATCTCAATTAGAAGGTGGAAGAAGGTGGCACGAGCTTAAAAACAAAAATGGCGGCCGTCCACCAGATGACGCTCAAACACAGATAAATACAAACCTACAGCACTTTTGCTGGGAAAGATGTTCAAAACATGCTAGTTTTCAAAATAAAAAGTCTTTCTTTTATTTTATTTATGAAAAAACGAGTTCCTATACTACTGACTGTAAGGAAATACTATACTATTGAACATGTTGGAAAAGACATGACCAAAATAAATGACAAAAAGCTGATGGACCATTATGGGAATCGGCTTAATGGCTTCCAGACCATGGTACTTTCCATCAAATTCTTGAAGTTTAATCCTAAGCTTCTATTACTGTCTGTTTGGACTTTCCAGAACATATTTTTTTTCCGGAAGAACTCAAATACTCTAATACTTTGTGCCAACATGTTAAACACATTGTTTATATCATGGATTAAATGCAATGAACCACGAAACCATTTCAAAAACAATTCAATATCTTAGGAATGTTAAATCAGTGAAGCATTAACATTAAAAGCAATAATAAAACCAAACCAGAGGATTACAATTAAACAGCAACATAACCCAACATAGCCTTCTTTTATGGGTACTGTTTGGGACAACATATTACATTAAATAAAATAAAATAAAATAAAAAAATGTTTAAACATAAAACTTTTTTTTTATTTTTTTTTTTAGGAACCATTGTAAATCTTTAATGCTTTTTTTTGATGAACTGCAGACACTGTTTAAGTACCGTCATTGTTCTTTAGATGTAATGTTTAAAACTATCCCATGAGTCAAATTAAAGTGTTATGCAAAGTCTTCTTGAAGCACAGCTCAGTCCCAATGAGGCCGAATCTCTGACACGATATGCACCAGAACATTGTCATTTCTAGCCCTATAACATTAGAGATGTTTGCTTGCATTTTGCATTTGAGACTCATTTGCATTTGATTTTTGGCTCGAATTAAAGAAATAAATAAAAACACGGAAAGGTTTAACATGGCTACTAAAATACACACTCTATGGCCTAAATGTGTCAGTAGCCAAAGCAAAACACATTAACTTTTACTTATAAATGCAACAACACAGACAACTAGAAACGTGCAGTAGTTTATATTTTTACTGTTGTCATTTAAAATAGTGCATACAGGTATACATGTCCCTTGTGTCATGCTGGTCATAGATAAGTCCTTTCACTGCACCCACATCTCAGGACGAGGAAAGGAAAACAACAGGGCTACCAGATACCTCTGGCAAAAATAACATAATGAACACAAGACACAACACTCTCTCTAAAAATGATTCTAATTTTGTATTCCTCAGTAGAACACCTCCTTGTGTCATTTTTTTGACACCCCTCCACCCCTCCACCCCAGTGTGCTCCTGTTCATCGGCCATCATTTGTTTTGAAGTAAGCATGATCAGGCGAGTCTGTAGGATGCAGTGAAATAGACTTTGACATGAATACTGAATGAACGCTACTCATTTCTCATTTCTGTGGACTGCTCAAAGTGAGAGAATTCTCTCATGTCTGGAAATGAGCTGGTGTTTTTTGTTGTGCACGCTCAGCTCAGATTTAAAACGAAGCCCTAATGAGCCCGGGAAGTGTTAGTCCCTGGTCAAAGGCAGACGCTTTTTGGCTTTTATGATTTCTGTGTCACTCATAAATTACTCCTGTCATGCTGGTTATTGCTTCTTAGTCTGTTTCTTTCAGTTGTTTGCTTCCAAAACATGATGCGTGTCGTCTTTTCGGTGTAATCCATGCTTTCCTTTTGTGTTTCCAGTTACAAATAGATGTTGCTAAAAAACATATCCTTCATCACAGTGCAGTTTTTTTAGTTGCTGCTAGGGCTTTCTGATGCTCCATGCCATGTCTTTTGCACACAGTCTTCCTTATTGTTCTGTGTTTTAAGGGAGAATTTCCATGGTTTAAACTTAAGGTGCCATTAATTCCAGACTGGAAAAAAATTGTATCTGTCATTTCTACAGATTGCTACTGAGTAAGATCAGAAATAAAGATACTAAATCTGCCTATTTTTATTTCAAGCATGCTGGTTTAATCATTCCTCTGCTTCTCCTTCTGGCCTGATGAAAGGAGTAACCACAGCCTTGTCGTTTTTGAAATCTCGACATCAAGCTGCTACAAAAATTGTGAGTTTTGCAGGAGTGCTCCATAGCCTGATTTCTCCTGTTCTTGTTCCCCAAACACTTTGATGAAACATTAATGATTCAAATGTAAATGATTCTGCTGCAAAGTCACCCTCACCCTACACCCGCACCACATACCCCACCCATCCCAACATCCCAGTTGCCCCCATCATTTATCCACAGCCAGGGAAAGCTTTCAGAGCCAGCACTTGGCACCTCCAAATGGCATGTGAGGGCAGACTTCAGGATGGCTTTCATATATAAGATCTGAGCTTGATTAGATGCTTCGTCCTGAGGGAGAAATCTCCCATCCATCAATGTTTACCTGCTTGTGATCAAGATGGATGAGTGTCCCTTTTATCTTTGATGGAAATTCACACGGTGTTGCTCGTTTTATTTAATACTAAACTCGCACCGCATGTTTGTTCATTTCGGGCGTCTTGAAAATGCTTCCGTTATAAACGTACAATGTACATGACTTTCCTATTTTTTTTCGGCTGCCGCTTGGGGACCCTGAGTGGTTCCTCTGCTGCTGTAGTTCATCTGCTTCAAGGTTCAAAGTGGCTTGCGTTGCTTTTCTGCTCACCACGGTGGTAAAGAGTGGTTATTTGAGTCTTTCCGGTTAATTCATGTTAATGTTTTAATATTAATGTTTGTATTTATCCCTAATGAACAAGCCTCAGGTGACTGAGGTGACCGTGGTGAGGAAAGACTCCCTGAGATGGAAGAGGAAGAAACCTTAAGAGGAACCAGACTCAAAAGTGAACTTCATCCACATCTGTGTGACACTGGAGGGTGTGATTATAAACTGTTATAAACACCAGAGAGTGTTATTATGAGTAATGTCCTTTCTACGGTCAGATACAGTCTGATAATTGTGTGTTGATGAGGAGGTTGTTGTCCTCAAACACCACATGGAGTTGACATCTTCTCTTTGAAAGTCTGAATTCTTCATGAAGCAATCTCCAGTTCATAATCTGCTGTGTTAGCTTACTTAGCGTAGGTTCATACAAAACCTTACCATTCATTTTATACATAAGCCTCACTGATAACTGGTACTTGAAAAGGTTTTCTGTTTAAAACAGAAATGCTCTTCATTCATTTTTATCGTTTCTTATATTTTACTCTCACTGTGCTTTATATTTTCCCTTTTACAGGCCTTATGCTGAACTAAAAAAAAGAAAGAAGGAACAAAAACAGTCGGAGTTTCCCTGATAAACCAAACACTCTGCACTTTAATCTGCAAAAATACAAAATGACAGCATTATCTTCACGCTAACCAGCTCTGACTAATGTGAATGGACTTCTTTGAACTCGTAAGTGGAAACAAATGTCCTTTGAGATAAAGATCCTTCTAGAAACCCACGATTGCAAAAGACAGGCTGAATATGTTCAGTTAATTCAGCATGCAGTTGGTCTACTGGCGAAGAATGAATTAGCAAAATGAAACATCTGACCACGTTTTCATCCCTCTGTCCGAGCCCAAAGCAATCCCCTCGCTTCCCGTTAATTGTCGGAAGATATTTGAGACATGACGAACTGTACTTTCCAAGAGTGCAATTCAATTAATTGAAGATGAAGGACTGCTTTGAAGTCTGCAGAATGAGTGGGTCAAATGGGGCTCACTTTTGTCCCGGTTCTGCTTCTGGCTTTGAAACACATGTTCTTCAGGGAGTAGTTAACATGGCTTCCAGAGCTACACACCAAGGCAACAGTTTACCATGGCCTAGGTCGTGGTCTAATGACTTCAGCTTAGAAGCTTTCACATCTTTTATTATTTGAATCCACAGAGTTGACAGATATCCTTAGAGTTAGTTCTGCTGTTAGCAAAGCAAGCTGTCGAAATGAAGGGGAAACTGAACTTTCATGACAACTCGGTAATCGTACCATGTTTGCAGTGTCACTTTGATTAGCCGCACTCGTCCGGTATAGCAATACAGAACGGGACAGATGCAGGATGCTAACTCTGGCACTAATTAGCATGCGTGTCTGCTAATCAAAGACAACGCAGTGACTTCTTATTCCATGTGTATATGGGTTGCATATATAGGATACATGTTTAGATAGGTTTAGTGTTATACCTGACAGTAAAATAAATGTTCTAAGGGTCTTTAAAATTCATACCCTTGAACCTCAACATTTCAAAAATATAGACCGGGGTCCAAATCAGAAACATTATTTTTGTTTATTATTTTTATTATTATATTATTGTTATTGTTATTTTTTTATTTCTACCAATATTCATGTCAGCGTGTCTCGTTAATGCTAAAATCTAATTTGAATAAATATTCATATTGATTTGAAAATGGACTAAAAAACATGATAAACACCGTAACATTAGAAAAGAATTAAAAGTACTGAGTTTCTATTGTAAATACACGGTCCGTGCAGATTTTTGAGAATTTTCTGAACCTCACCAATTTCTGCTTGATTTCTATAAACACTTTGTAATGGCGCATGTACAGTATTGTACAGTATAAACAGAATTGTGAACAAGCAAACAAAAACAGAATTCACTCTTTACCTCATGAAAGACCTGCTGTTCTCATCAGGACTTTCCAGAACTTTCTATTCAGATTTAAACTTCTCAGTCATATGCAGCGTACCATAACTGTACTCTGACTTCTGAACATATATATTGTTTTCTAAATCTTTTTGTGCTTTTTTTTTTATTCAATATTTCATATTCCATTTCCTTATTTCCTAGAACTGCACATAAAAATCCACTAACAAGTAAACACTGACTTTGTCTGAATAAAACTATGACTAAACATAAAAAGTGCATATTAACAGAACACATTCTAAGTCACACAAACAAACAAACGTGACCTCTAAGTGTACGCTTGAATTTCTAGGGCATTTGGCACAATCAGCTTCCCCTAGACATGATAACACACAATCAGAGCCAGACGGTGCAGCGCCCTTGACCTGTTCCACATCTAGCAGAACCACTGGACGGAGTGCCAACCCATCGCAGGGCACACACACACTCTCATTCACTCACACAATCACACACTACGGACAATTTTCCAGAGTGCCAATCAACCTACCATGCATGTCTTTGGACCGGGGGAGGAAACCGGAGTACCCGGAGGAAACCCCCGAGGCACGGGGAGAACATGCAAACTCCACACACACAAGGCGGAGGCGGGAATCGAACCCCCAACCCTGGAGGTGTGAGGCGAACTAGCTAACCACTAAGCCACCATGCCCCCCACCGTTTATTATTATATTATATGATATTGTATTATATTATTATCAACACTATTAATCATTACCAAACAATATAAGTTTTGAATTGTACTTCATGTAGGAACTGATTTGAAAATTACAAAAAAGTAATTTAATTACATAATCCCCTACTGAATAAAACAATATGGCATCACTAGCAAACCAGCCTTATAGCCTATAGGGATATTTTTCTTGTGGTTTTTATTTTTTTCTTCAAACAAGCAGCTCCATTGCAATTTTTTTTTTGCCATATGGAATTTGAACAGGATTTGAAGAAACTTTCTTGTATTTTGGATGAAAAAGAAAACGCATGAAATCTGATACATTCCAAAAGGTTTGTTGTGGTTTTAAAAGCTATTAAAAACAACCATCTGGATCTGCAACTCAATTTATCCAGTGTGTGGAGGTTTTCGCCCTGACATTTTTGTGCACAGCCAGACAGACACACATTCAGTCAGTCAGACAAACATTTAGTCTGTCAGACAGACACACAGACAGTCAGTCAGACACACATTCAATCAGTCAGACAGACACACAGACAGTCAGTCAGACACACATTCAGTCAGTCAGACAAACATTTAGTCAGTCAGACAGACACACAGTCAGTCAGACACACATTCAGTTAGTCAGACAGACACACATACAGTCAGTCAGACACACATTCAGTCAGTCAGACACACATTCAGTCAGTCAGACACACATTCAGACAGTCAGACACACATTCAGTCAGTCAGACACACATTCAGTCAGTCAGACAGACACACAGTCAGTCAGTCAGACAAACATTTAGTCAGTCAGACAGACACACAGACAGTCAGTCAGACAGACACACAGACAGTCAGTCAGACAAACATTTAGTCAGTCAGACAGACACACAGACAGTCAGTCAGACACACATTCAGTCAGTCAGACAAACATTTATTCAGTCAGACAGAAACACAGACAGTCAGTCAGACAGACACACAGACAGTCAGTCAGACACACAGTCAGTCAGTCAGACAAACATTTAGTCAGTCAGACAGACACACAGACAGTCAGTCAGACACACATTCAGTCAGTCAGACACACAGTCAATCAGTCAGACAGACACACATTCAGTCAGTCGGACACACATTCAGTCAGTCAGACAGACACACATTCAGTCACTCAGACACACAGTCAGTCAGTCAGTCAGACAGACACACATTCAGTCACTCAGACACACAGTCAGTCAGTCAGACACACATTTATTCACTCAGACACACAGTCAATCAGTCAGACAGACACACATTCAGTCTCTCAGACACACAGTCAGTCAGTCAATCATTCAATCAGACACACAGTCAGTCAGTCACTCAGACACACAGTCAGTCAGTCAGACAGACACCCAGTGAATCAAAGTCAGTCAGAGTTACAGTCCGTTGTGCACTTCCATGTTATCACCATGGCCCTGTACTTGTCACACAAAAGGCTTTCCCTTTTCCAGGAACCCAGGGCAATATAAAGGCAGTGACTGCTTTACTAAAAGACCCAGTTGCCAAGCTAAGAGTCCCACACGCCCTTCGGCTCAAAGTAGCCATGCGTACGCAGACGGCTGCATGTGTAAACATTAGCTCAGTTATTTTTCTTTTATCACGATAGGGTAAGGGACTGTGTGTGTGTGTGTGGTTTTGACTGGAGTAAAACTCTGTGAATCCCCTCTATCTGCTCTCTTGTCCCCCCCATGCTGGGCGGGGAAGCTATGTGATCTTTTTTCAAAGTCAACAAAAGCATGGGGACATAGTTGGGCGACTGAGAAAACAGAGAGTCTGGGGAAGGCAGCAATGTCCCGCTGGGGGCGCTGAGACACAACGATATGGCGGATACACATCAGCCTCTTTTACGTCTCACTGTAATATTTACACACTGGACAAAAAACATGTGATTCAGTTCAGACAGTACAATAGATACACAAAATCACAAACTTGATTTAGGTTTTGAAAGCTTTTTTTTTTTTTTTTTGTATTTACCAAAATGTAGCTGATCAACCAAATCATGTCTGGTGTCTGATGTTTGCTCCTGTAGTTTTTCTTTGGCAGCAGAAGTCCAATTCTCTCTAAATCCTCAGAAGATCTTCAAAAAAATCTTCCATTTTTGGCTAAGATTATTCTTGAAAACAAGAGCTCTCCACACACACAAACACACACACACACACACTCAGATGATTAACTTTCTACCCAGAGTGTTGACAGGAACTTTTTAAAGGGCATCAAAGTTACTCTCCATGTGTCCTTTCTCCTGGTACAAAACAATGGTGTATGGTGATCTAACAAGAAGAAAAGAAGGGGTAGAAGGTGAATACAGAGACAGAGGGGAAATGAGTGACAGTGGTGTGTGTGTGTGTGTGTGAGTGTGAAAGAGACAGTGAGAGAAAGAGAGAGAGAGAGAGAGAGAGAGAGAGAGAGAGAGAGTGTGTGTGTGTGTGTGTGAGAGAGAGAGAGAGAGAGAGAGAGAGAGCATCAAAGGCATTAGATCTCAGCATGCTCCTCTAGTGGTGTGTAAACTCCCACCCAAAGACACCCAGTTTCCCTACACACACACACACACACACACACACACACAGAGCACCCAACTCTATACCACTAAACCTATCCTCAGTAGCAATTAAAACCATCCCCCCCACTGCTCTAAAATCTCATTAAACCCATACTCTCCTCTGCTTCCTCTCTTCCGTCCACTCGCTCGTTCGTCCTACAGATGAACTTCACTCCATCACGACATGGGGCAGGGGCCCAAATCTGAAACAACATCCTCACACTAATCACGATGCTTAGTGCTGAAACAAGAGCTGGGAAACAATTAGGCTTCTGAAGTGGTCCTAATGAACACCCTTCCTGTTGATTGGAGCATTTCTGTGACATGTAAAGGTTGTATTAAGACACTGATCACGTTTGTGGGACTTGTACAGAGTTAGTAAGGAAATATTAATTGAAAAAGCAATGGAAAAACAAAGCATGGGTGAATAAAATGAGTTGGAGGATCGGGGCTAAAAATTATACGCAGCATTTACTTAATGCTAATGATGTTTAAAGTACAAAAGAATAGTTTCCCTGATCAAACCTCATCTCTTTTGGAGTTTCATTATAAATAATATCCCTTCTTATATTTGGTAAAACAAAAGTAATTATGTAAGCAGGAAATTCATTCTAGTTCTAACATTATGTCTGTTTTGTTGAGCTGATCAACTGTGTACTGATGGAGGCTTGAGTGCAAAACTGTTTGTGATGATTACAGTCCAAATCCATCTCCATGCTCCATTTTTCTGGCCCTGAAATGAGCTCAGTCTTTACCCTGGACAGAGTTAAACAAGCACAC
>NC_083470.1:24390121-24397621 GCF_030014155.1 Tachysurus vachellii | reverse complement strand
GTTGGCACTCCGTCCAGGGTGTATCCTGCCTTGATGCCCTATGACGCCTGAGATAGGCACAGGCTCCCCGTGACCCGAGGTAGTTCGGATAAGCGGTAGAAGATGAATGAATGAATGTTTTCCTCACACCTTCTGGGTTGGCGGTTTGATTCCGTGTTCTTATGCGTGTCAGGGTTTCCTCTGTGGCCTCTTGTTCCCTCCCCAGTCCTTTGCTTTTTTTAAAGTCTGATCAGCATCACTAAATTGTCTGTAATAGTGTGTGATTATTTATGTGCTTGTGCCCCGTAATAAGTTTTGTCTCGTACCCCCTAGTCCCCTAGTATAGGCTCCACGTTCCCCTGGGTAGAACAAGCGCTGGAGAAAATAATTTGTTGACAAATTAAAGTTGAATAAGAGGAATAAAACTCTTGAGACTAACATTAAAGGGAGAAAAATCCATGATGCCGTGGAATCGTTACGTCAGGAATAAAACACAAATCCTGTAATTAATAAATGAATATATATTTTTATATATATTGAAATGAATGAGCAGATTTTAATTCCTCCAGATGGTCACGGCTTGGTCGGAATTTCCAAAAGAGATGAAACTAAACACTAACATTAAGCTAATACTGTTGATGCAAAAAAAAAAAAAAAAAAAAAAAACTCGAACACCAGAAAAAAATACGTTTTGGAATTTGTATCAAAATGTAATACAGGAGTGAACCAAAAATACACACGTTCCCCATGGCTTGTAATGACACACCTATAGATCAGGTTTGCTTTGGTTGTTTGTTGTGTCTTCTCGTCTGCTTCACCTTCTTGATCGTCAATCACAAGGCGACGCACTGTGATCTATTCCAGTCTTGCTGTCTGGAATATTCCCATAAACAAACAAGCCTGCGACACAAGGAGAACAAATATAAAATGGAAATAAACCTTGTTTTGTCTGAGTGCACGTGTGTGTGTGTGTGTGTGTGTGTGTGTGTGTGTGTGTGTACTCAGGTTTGAACATTAGCCGTGTGTTTACAAACGCCTCGTTCCGCGCGTTTACTTTCTCTCAAGAGCTCCTTGGCAAGGTGAAGACATCAAAGAGGACTTCACACGCTTTCACGCACTCGCACCGGATCCATGGATCAGGTGTATGGAAATCACTCTGACACTCCTTCATCTCACTGTCGCACCCTTCTCAGCAATCTTCTCTCTTCTTTCTTTTCCAGCTCTCCGTCAATATATCCGTCTGTTTGTGTTTTCTTGTTTCCTTTTTCATCTCGACTGTCTCAAAGAGGTCACGTGACCCTTCTTTCAACTCCCTTTTTTTTTCTATATGGTTCAAATTAAACATCATGTCTATACTTATGTGTCTGTTTGTTTTTTTTGCTCAACAAACCTGTCAACTTGTGTCAATCTAACTGTGTGTGTGTGTGTGGCCCTGCCCAATGGTTGATGGGAGCGCTGCAATAATTCCAGATTCTTCTGTAATGACTCTCCCGTGTCTCGCCTCTAATAATTGCAAACGGCTTCTTTTTACCTCAACACACACACACATACACATACACACACACACAACTAATCAGCCCCAAGACTATTGTGTGCTTTATTTATTATATTATATAAAAAACAACATTATTATTATCATTATTATTGCTATTATTTTAGCCGTTTACTGTGAGTACTATATGATATGCTCGGACCTACTCTCACTATCTCACTATTCTCATGCTTTCTCACAATCTATTGGTTCTAGATATTATTTTCAGCCACCCGACGCCGCAAGGTAAGAATGCACCCATTCCGGTCCGATCGCATTACAAGGCATAATTTTAAAGTTTCATAAAACATCAAACCACCCGAGCAAACTGATGCCTGTGCTGCGTTCAGCGACGTTATCTCTCGGACCTCATTTTAATTCTAGGGATCATGTCAGATCAGTCTGAGATAAAGATAAAGCCAGAGAGAGAAGTCGAAACTTGTGAGAAGGCTTTAGTGAGCAAATAGAGTCTTACTATTGGGATTTGGGTTCATATTTAATACATGTGTAGTAAATAAACGGTAGCGGTTTCGTCTGTCACCGAGTGTTGTATCTGTAGTATTATAGCTTTCCATGTTGAAGATGGAAAAGACTTAGATTAGAATGTTTCTTTAGATAATCTCTATCCCTCTGCCTCTTAAGAGATTCAGTGCAACACAAACAGTGTGTGTTGGGACTCTGAGGCCACAGGTGTGTGTTCATGTGAGCGCATGTGGGTGGATCTGAGAAATGACTCGCATCTGGTAAGGTAGGTGTGTGTGTATGTGTGTGTGTGTGTGTGTGTGTGTGTGTGTGTGTGTGGCAATTATGTACAAACCATATATCATATGATATATATGCATGTATGTATATGTATATATATATATATATATATAGGTGCATCTCAATAAATTTAAATGTCGTAGAAAAGTTCATTTATTTCAGTAATTCAACTCAAATAGAGAAACTTGTGTATTATATACTGTACATTCAGTTCACACAGACTGAAGTAGTTCAAGTCTTTGGTACTTTTATCTGTGATGATTTTAGATCACATTTAACAAAAACCCACCAATTCTCGAAACTATCTCAAGCTCGTCGGCATTTTTTTGGTCTCTTGTTTCTCATTTTCCTCTTGACAATAACTCATGCAGTATATTCTCTGTGGTGTTCAGGTTTGGTGAGCTGGCCAGTCAAACACACACCAACACCATGGTCATTTAACCAACTTTTGATGCTTTTGGCAATGTGTGAAGGTGCCGAATCCTGCTGGAAAATGAAATCAGCATCTTTAAAAAGCTGGTCAGCAGAAGGAAGCATGAAGTGCTCTAAGATTTCTTGGTTAACGAGTGCGGCGACTTTGGTTTTCAAAAAAAAAAAAAAACACAGTGGAGCAACACCAGCAGATTACATGCACACCAAATCATCACAGACTGTTGAAACTTAACACTGGACTGCAAGCAACTTGGGCTATGAGCTTCTTCACTCTTTCTCCAGACTCTAGGACCTTGGTTTCCAAATGAAATACAAAACTTGCTCTCATCTGAAAAGAGGACTTTGGACCACTGGGTAACAGTCCGGTTCTTCTCCTCCTTAGCACAGCTAAGACTCCTCTGACATTGTCTGTGGTTCAGGAGTGGCTTAACAAGAGGAATATGACAACTGTAGCCATATGAGGAACAAGAGCAATATGACAACTGTAGAATCGAATTTGCTTGACAAGTCTCTCAAGTCTGCGGTTCTCACGGTTGGTTGTGTATCTTTTTCATCCACGCTTTTTTCCTTCCACTCAACTTTCTGTTAACATGCTTGGATACAGCAGTCTATGAACAGCCAGCTTCTTTGGCAATGGATGTTTGTGGCTTACCCTCCTTGTAAAGGGATTGTCTTCTGAACAACTGACAGATCAGCAGTCTTCCTCATGATCGTGTAGCCTAGTGAACCAAATTAAGAGACCATTTTGATGGCTCATTTTAATCTGATTAGCTTTATTCATTCATTCATTCATTCATTCATTCATCTTCTACCGCTTATCTGAACTACCTCGGGTCACGGGGAGCCTGTGCCTATCTCAGGCGTCATGGCAGGATACACCCTTGATGGAGTGCCAACCCATAGCAGGGCACACACACACACTCTCATTCACTCACACAATCACACACTATGGACAATTTTCCAGAAATGCCAATCAACCTACCATGCATGTCTTTGGACCGGGGGAGGAAACCGGAGTACCCGGAGGAAACCCCCGAGGCACGGGGAGAACATGCAAACTCCACACACACAAGGTGGAGGCGGGAATCGAACCCCCAACCCTGGATGTGTGAGGCGAACGTGCTAACCACTAAGCCACCGTGCCCCCTGATTAGCTTTATCAATTATATATTAATACATATTTAATAGTTCAGATTATTATTTTTTTTGCTTTATTTCATATATTTTTATACAAGTACACAGAATGGATTAAGCTCTCTTTAATCAGCTCGATGTGGGTTCATTTATTAGTTTATTTTTTTCATTTTGTTATTGATAAATTTACATCCATCCCAAAAGTCTTCCTGTTCACTATATGCTCACTACGTATATGGTATAGAACCCTTTCTGCACTTTAACACAGCATTTTACTCCACCTAGACTTTAGATATTATATGTTTTATTAGAAAATCTATGCTACTTGAAAGACGTATAAATAAGTGACATAAACGAGCTTATAAAGTCTGTCATACATAATAATAAAATTGTGTGAAATGGATTTATATATTTAAATTACTCAGACATTGGACTTTGGGAAACATTGTCTGTGTGTGTGTGTGTGTGTGTCTCACACACTCAAGATGAACATTATCCATTTCTATAAACATGCAGACAGAAACTCTACCTCTCCCGCAGCATCTGTAGGAACACATCTCTATAACACACCCCTGTGTCACTCACACTGTCCCACTACACATACACACACACACACACACACACACAGGTGCTGAACAATAGAAAGGAGATGAAAGATGCCATTGTTCAAATCGGAGATGTTTACTAGAAGAGAGACAAGCAGCTAGAAGGGAACCAAATGAAGTGCACACTTTGTGGTAAGGGTCGCATCGAGTTTCAGGTATCCGGATGTGTTACAACCTGCAAAGTACAACAAGACAATCCATTTCGGAACGACCGAGCGGGTTTCCAACGCTTGTTTCCGTCTAGTCGATCAGGGATGATTAAGAGTTCAAATTCCAGTACTGTCAAGATTTTCTACACAACACTGAACTGTTCTGTGTGTTTTAAATCACAACAGGAAAGTGTTCACACTACAGTCAGAAATATGACAGTTTTGAATCCCGGTGATGCCACAGCCATCCGTAGCCAGGGGGCAACCCGAAGGAGCAAAATAGGCTGTGATCTCTGAGAAGGAGGGGCATATTCGTTCTCACCTGTCACTCACAGGGACACTAGCTATTCATAGGAATCTTTGAGCTCACGTATGCGGAACAGGGCAGATAACGCTTTCCTCTGAATGTTACACTCAGAAACATTTATAGATAGATTTGTCTTGATCTTATAAGACCTGGCTGTTGGCAGGGAATTGACCAAACTTGGGAGAAAATAAGGTTTTGAGAATCTTGTCTTGGCTCCATTCCAAATGCCATTTATCTGTAAGCATCCTTCATGTCTGGGTTTGTGGAAGTGTTGAAGTGTTTGCTGTCAAAACCTGTGTGTGTGCATGCATGTGTGTGTGTGTTTGAAAATACGTCATCTGCTTTTTAAAGGTCACTGGAACCCATCTTAGATCAAAGTTCGCTTCAAAACATGCCTTGCATCTTTAGCTGATCGTCTCTCTCTCTCTCTCTCTCTCTCTCTCTCTCTCTCTCTCTCTCTCACTCACACACACACACACCTCACTCAAGTGACTGCAGAGAAGAAGAGGTGACAATGAAAGAGGAGTGCTCAGTGCATGTATATACGTACAGTGACACACATGCACACACAAACACACATGCTTAAAGCGGAGGTGAAGCGTAACCATCCTGTGTGTGTGTGTGTGTGTATGTGTGTGGGAGTGAGTGAGAGAGTGAGTGAAAGAAACCCGGCTGCATAATCTGAGCACTTAAGCTGAAACAATAAAACATTGCAGAGACTTGAAATCTCCTCAGGCGAAGAGCTAAACACATAATTCATTCTGTACCACTGGTGTGATCAGACCTGTCTGTCACACACACACACACACACACACACACACACACACACACACCTAAAGTTACACCTAAAGTTAGCTCCCAAACTTCAAAACAACCCATAATCTCTTAATGACTTGGGTGGAATTTGTTTAAATATGTAAAACTGTCCATTAGTTCATAGTATAACTCTACACCTGTCTGATACTGAACACTGTGATCAGATGGACACACACTGAAACACTGAGACACACTGAAACACACTGAGACACACTGAAACACACTGAAACACACTGAGACACACTGAGACACACTGAAACACACTGAAACACACTGAAACACACTGAGACACACTGAAACACACTGAAACACACTGAAACACACTGAGACACACTGAAACACACTGAGACACACTGAAACACACTGAAACACACTGAAACACACTGAAACACACTGAGACACACTGAAACACACTGAAACACACTGAAACACACTGAAACACTGAGACACAGTGAAACACACTGAAACACACTGAAACACTGAGACACACTGAAACACACTGAGACACACTGAAACACACTGAGACACACTGAAACACACTGAGACACACTGAAACACACTGAAACACACTGAAACACTGAGACACACTGAAACACACTGAGACACACTGAAACACACTGAGACACACTGAAACACACTGAGACACACTGAAACACACTGAAACACACTGAAACACTGAGACACACTGAAACACACTGAGACACACTGAAACACACTGAGACACACTGAAACACACTGAAACACACTGAGACACACTGAAACACACTGAGACACACTGAAACACACTGAAACACACTGAAACACTGAGACACACTGAAACACACTGAGACACACTGAAACACACTGAGACACACTGAAACACACTGAGACACACTGAGACACACTGAAACACACTGAAACACACTGAAACACTGAGACACACTGAAACACACTGAGACACACTGAAACACACTGAGACACACTGAAACACACTGAGACACACTGAAACACACTGAGACACACTGAAACACACTGAAACACACTGAAACACACTGAGACACACTGAAACACACTGAGACACACTGAGACACACTGAAACACACTGAAACACACTGAGACACACTGAGACGCACTAAGACACACTGAAACACACTGAAACACACTGAGACACACTGAGACGCACTAAGATGCACTGAAGCGCACTGAGACACACTGAGACACACTGAAACGCACTGAAACACACTGAGACACACTGAAACGCACTGAAACACACTGAGACACTGAGACACACTGAAACCTTCTGACACACTGACACACTCACAAATCACTGATATATTTTAATTAGATTTGTTATTTAGAAAAGTATTAAAACTTGACTATAAGGACTTTGCTAATACTGAGAAATAATACAATTTCTCAAAAAAAAGTAATAATAAATAAAACATGGGATAAAACATTAGTGTATATCTAAGTTAATATTAAGCAAATGATTCTTTTGCGTACATTAAAGGCCCTGGTAAATACAGTCATGATGACTCTGAGTGGATAGAAAGATCTTCCTTTTATCATCTTCAAAGCTGTTACCCTTTACATGAGCTTTCACAAATTGTGGGTGTTTGGGGTTATGTTTATATTTTTTTCCTGCATAATTGATGAGCAATAGAAGAGATTAAAGTAAACAAGTAAACCAAACACACATCACATCTGCCATCAAAAGATGCTTCATATATGTGGGTGTGTGTGCGTGTTCATGGACATTAAGGAAGATGAAAAGCTTCTCTAACTGTTGTTAGCTCATCATTTCCA